>NW_026783618.1:0-92981 GCF_949774975.1 Lagenorhynchus albirostris | reverse complement strand
CTATTCCATATTTGGCTTAAGGAAATTTATCTGTGCTCATTTCAATCTCTGGTTTTATGCAGCACCCCAACTCACCTTTCCCCTTAAGCAAGCATAAGTTGGTTTTCTACATTTGAGACCCTGTTCTGTTTTGTAATCCAGTTCTTGTGTAGCCAAGTTTACATTCCGTGTATTAGTGATATCTTATGATGTTTCTTTTTCTGTGTGACTTATTTCAGTTAGAAGCATCATACCTGAATCCACTCATTATGCTGCTACGGGCCTGATGACATAGATGTCATTGCCGAGTGATATTGCATTGTACGTAAGTACCACAACTTCTTTATCCATTTTGCGCTTTCTGCGATATTGAACTTGTACCGTAAACGAGCCGTCCCAAATTTTGGGGTGGCTGTGTCTTTTTGATTTTAATTTCCCTAAGCTATAGGACCATAAGTGGAAGTGCCCCAGGCTCTGTTGCTTTGTTTTTTGATGTTTCAGGAAACACCATACACCTCTCCCGAGTGGCTGTTTGCAATTTACATCCCGCCCATCAGCATAACAAGGCTCCCAGTTCTCCATGGCCTGTCCTGCCTTTCTGGATTTTACACTTTTTTCAGATGTCCCTTTTGACCGGGGGGAAGTGAGACTTCATTGTAGTGCAGATTTCCTTTGCAAGCTTGCTTGGTTGGCCAAAAAGGGCGTATGAGTTTTTTCCTGAATATATTCAGGGAAAAACGCATACGCCCTTTTTGGCCAAGTGCATCATTGTGGACGTTCTGCCTCTTTTCCTATGCTTTAAATGCAATTCCAGTCTACCTCCTGAAATCGGTTTCCTACAATTCTGCCCCGCTTTCAAGTCCTCTTGGCAGCCTGACTTCAGTATATTTTTGGACGATAGCTGTCATTTATAACTCTGCAGGTTTGTGAATTACAGTGCCCCTGAGCTCCTTTCTTCAAGTCGGTTTCTTGTGAGCTGACCGCAACACCGCAGGATTGCTTCAGGCCCTAATCTGGTTCCGGCACGGCACGCTGAGCCTTTGGTTAATTCCTCTTCCTGGTGGGAAATGAGAGTTAAATTTGCCCGTCCAGACACCTCCAGCTAGTCTCTCATTGGTTCTCCCTATTAGTGTTCATCTTCCGCAGAAATTGCAAACTGGGCCAAACAGGTTAAAGGCACTGACTCTCCAAGTCGGGAGAGTGTTAGTAAAGCGTCTGGAATGTTGCACCCGAGTACCTGGGGACGAGAACGCAGACATATTTGAACACGTCTCCCAAGCACACGTTTGATCATACTCTGAGTTCCACATGCATGGTTTAGCTGAAGGAAGAATCCCTTAAAGCTGGAGAGTGGAGACCCGTGGAATGGGTACCATGCAATATGACTTCAAAGGGTCTTCATTTGCTCACCGAACCTCTCCAATCCTATCACTGCTGCGTTTATGCCAGTGTACACACGCTTGATTCTCTTTCGGAGACATAGCAATCCATAGGTTTTAAGATACTTACTAGTCAGGTACATTCTTAGGCATTTAATATGGGGTGTTGAGTCCATTTCGTTGAGCAAGGAGTAGCTCTTGTCTATTCCATATTTGGCTTAAGGAACTTTATCTGTGCTCATTTCAATCTCTGGTTTTATGCAGCACCCCAACTCACCTTTCCCCTTAAGCAAGCATAAGTTGGTTTTCTAAATTTGAGACCCTGTTCTGTTTTGTAATCCAGTTCTTGTGTAGCCAAGTTTACATTCCGTGTATTAGTGATATCTTATGATGTTTCTTTTTCTGTGTGACTTATTTCAGTTAGAAGCATCATACCTGAATCCACTCCTTATGCTGCTATGGGCCTGATGATATAGATGTCATTGCTGAGTGATATTACACTGTACGTAAGTACCACAACTTCTTTATCCATTTTTCACTTTCTGTGATATTGAACTTGTACCATAAACGAGGTTCTTGTAAACAGAGCCGTCCCAAACTTTGGGGTGGCTGTGTCTTTTTGATTTTAATTTCCCTAAGCTATAGGACCATAAGTGGAAGTGCCCCAGGCTCTGTTGCTTTGTTTTTTAGATATTTCAGGAAACACCATATACTTCTCCCGAGTGGCTGTTGGCAATTTACATCCCGCCCATCAGCATAACAAGGCTCCCAGTTCTCCATGGCCTGTCCTGCCTTTCTGGATTTTACACTTTTTTCAGATGGCCCTTTTGACCGTGGGGAAGTGAGACTTCATTGTAGTGCAGATTTCCTTTGCAAGCTTGCTTGGTTGGCCAAAAAGGGCGTATGCGTTTTTTCCTGAATATATTCAGGAAAAAACGCATACGCCCTTTTTGGCCAAGTGCATCATTGTGGACTTTCTTCCTCTTTTCCTATGCTTTAAATGCAATTCCAGTCTACCTCCTGAAATCGGTTTCCTGCAATTCTGCCCCGCTTTCAAGTCCTCTTGGCAGCCTGACTTCAGTATATTTTTGGACGATAGCTGTCATTTATAACTCTGCAGGTTTGTGAATGACAGTGCCCCTGAGCTCCTTTCTTCAACTCGCTTTCTTGTGAGCTGGCCGCAACACCGCAGGATTGCTTCAGGCCCTAATCTGTATCCGGCACGGCACGCTGAGCCTTTGGTTAATTCCCTTCCTGGTGGGAAATGAGAGTTAAATTTGCCCGTCCAGAAACCTCCAGCTAGTCTCTCATTGGTTCTCCCTATTCCTGTTCATCTTCCGCAGAAATTGCAAACTGGGCCAAACAGGAGGTTAAAGGCACTGACTCTCCAAGTCGGGAGAGTGTTAGAAAAGCGTCTGGAATGTTGCACCCGAGTACCAGGGGACGAGAATGGAGACATATTGGAACACGTCTCCCGATCACACGTTTGATCATACTCTGGGTTCCACATGCATGGTTTAGCTGAAGGAAGAATCCCTTAAAGCTGGAGAGTGGAGACCCGTGGAATGGGTACCATGCAATATGACTGCAAAGTGTCTTCATTTGCTCACCGAACCTCTCCAATCCTATCACTGCTGCGTTTATGCCAGTGTACACACGCTTGATTCTCTTTCGGAGACATAGCAATCCATAGGTTTTAAGATACTTACTAGTCAGGTACATTCTTAGGCGTTTAATATGGGGTGTTGAGTCCATTTCGTTGAGCAAGGAGTAGCTCTTGTTTATTCCATATTTGGCTTAAGGAACTTTATCTGTGCTCATTTCAATCTCTGGTTTTATGCAGCACCCCAACTCACCTTTCCCCTTAAGCAAGCATAAGTTGGTTTTCTAAATTTGAGACCCTGTTCTGTTTTGTAATCCAGTTCTTGTGTAGCCAAGTTTACATTCCGTGTATTAGTGATATCTTATGATGTTTCTTTTTCTGTGTGACTTATTTCAGTTAGAAGCATCATACCTGAATCCACTCATTATGCTGCTACGGGCCTGATGACATAGATGTCATTGCCGAGTGATATTGCATTGTACGTAAGTACCACAACTTCTTTATCCATTTTGCGCTTTCTGCGATATTGAACTTGTACCGTAAACGAGCCGTCCCAAACTTTGGGGTGGCTGTGTCTTTTTGATTGTAATTTCCCTAAGCTATAGGACCATAAGTGGAAGTGCCCCAGGCTCTGTTGCTTTGTTTTTTAGATGTTTCAGGAAACACCATACACTTCTCCCGAGTGGCTGTTGGCAATTTACATCCCGTCCATCAGCATAACAAGGCTCCCAGTTCTCCATGGCCTGTCCTGCCTTTCTGGATTTTACACTTTTTTCAGATGGCCCTTTTGACCGGGGGGCAGTGAGACTTCATTGTAGTGCAGATTTCCTTTGCAAGCTTGCTTGGTTGGCCAAAAAGGGCGTATGCGTTTTTTCCTGAATATATTCAGGAAAAAAGGCATACGCCCTTTTTGGCCAAGTGCATCATTGTCGACGTTCTGCCTCTTTTCCTATGCTTTAATGTAATTCCAGTCTACCTCCTGATATCGGTTTCCTGCAATTCTGCCCCGTTTTCAAGTCCTCTTGGCAGCCTGACTTCAGTATATTTTTGGACGATAGCTGTCATTTATAACTCTGCAGGTTTGTGAATGACAGTGCCCCTGAGCTCCTTTCTTCAACTCGCTTTCTTGTGAGCTGGCCGCAACACCGCAGGATTGCTTCAGGCCCTAATCTGTATCCGGCACGGCACGCTGAGCCTTTGGTTAATTCCCTTCCTGGTGGGAAATGAGAGTTAAATTTGCCCGTCCAGACACCTCCAGCTAGTCTCTCATTGGTTCTCCCTATTCCTGTTCATCTTCCGCAGAAATTGCAAACTGGGCCAAACAGGAGGTTAAAGGCACTGACTCTCCAAGTCGGGAGAGAGTTAGTAAAGCGTCTGGAATGTTGCACCCGAGTACCAGGGGACGAGAATGGAGACATATTGGAACACGTCTCCCGATCACACGTTTGATCATACTCTGGGTTCCACATGCATGGTTTAGCTGAAGGAAGAATCCCTTAAAGCTGGAGAGTGGAGACCCGTGGAATGGGTACCATGCAATATGACTGCAAAGTGTCTTCATTTGCTCACCGAACCTCTCCAATCCTATCACTGCTGCGTTTATGCCAGTGTACACACGCTTGATTCTCTTTCGGAGACATAGCAATCCATAGGTTTTAAGATACTTACTAGTCAGGTACATTCTTAGGCGTTTAATATGGGGTGTTGAGTCCATTTCGTTGAGCAAGGAGTAGCTCTTGTCTATTCCATATTTGGCTTAAGGAAATTTATCTGTGCTCATTTCAATCTCTGGTTTTATGCAGCACCCCAACTCACCTTTCCCCTTAAGCAAGCATAAGTTGGTTTTCTACATTTGAGACCCTGTTCTGTTTTGTAATCCAGTTCTTGTGTAGCCAAGTTTACATTCCGTGTATTAGTGATATCTTATGATGTTTCTTTTTCTGTGTGACTTATTTCAGTTAGAAGCATCATACCTGAATCCACTCATTATGCTGCTACGGGCCTGATGACATAGATGTCATTGCCTAGTGATATTGCATTGTACGTAAGTACCACAACTTCTTTATCCATTTTGCGCTTTCTGCGATATTGAACTTGTACCGTAAACGAGCCGTCCCAAACTTTGGGGTGGCTGTGTCTTTTTGATTTTAATTTCCCTAAGCTATAGGACCATAAGTGGAAGTGCCCTAGGCTCTGTTGCTTTGTTTTTTAGATGTTTCAGGAAACACCATACACCTCTCCCGAGTGGCTGTTGGCAATTTACATCCCGCCCATCAGCATAACAAGGCTCCCAGTTCTCCATGGCCTGTCCTGCCTTTTGGATTTTACACTTTTTTTAAATGGCCGTTTGGACTGGGGGGAAGTGAGACTTCATTGTAGTGCAGATTTCCTTTGCAAGCTTGCTTGGTTGGCCAAAAAGGGCGTATGCGTTTTTTCCTGAATATATTCAGGAAAAAAGGCATACGCCCTTTTTGGCCAAGTGCATCATTGTGGACGTTCTGCCTCTTTTCCTATGCTTTAAATGCAATTCTAGTCTACCTCCTGAAATCGGTTTCCTGCAATTCTGCCCCGCTTTCAAGTCCTCTTGGCAGCCTGACTTCAGTATATTTTTGGACGATTGCTGTCATTTATAACTCTGCAGGTTTGTGAATTACAGTGCCCCTGAGCTCCTTTCTTCAACTCGCTTTCTTGTGAGCTGGCCGCAACACTGCAGGATTGCTTCAGGCCCTAATCTGGTTCCGGCACGGCACGCTGAGCCTTTGGTTAATTCCCTTCCTGGTGGGAAATGAGAGTTAAATTTGCCCGTCCAGACACCTCCAGCTAGTCTCTCATTGGTTCTCCCTATTCCTGTTCATCTTCCGCAGAAATTGCAAACTGGGCCAAACAGGAGGTTAAAGGCACTGACTCTCCAAGTCGGGAGAGTGTTAGTAAAGCGTCTGGAATGTTGCACCCGAGTACCAGGGGACGAGAACGGAGACATATTTGAACACGTCTCCCGAGCACACGTTTGATCATACTCTGAGTTCCACATGCATGGTTTAGCTGAAGGAAGAATCCCTTAAAGCTGGAGAGTTGAGACCCATGGAATGGGTACCATGCAATATGCCTTCAAAGGGTCTTCATTTGCTCACCGAACCTCTCCAATCCTATCACTACTGCGTTTATGCCAGTGTACACACGCTTGATTCTCTTTCGGAGACATAGCAATCCATAGGTTTTAAGACACTTAGTAGTCAGGTACATTCTTAGGCGTTTAATATGGGGTGTTGAGTCCATTTCGTTGAGCAAGGAGTAGCTCTTGTCTATTCCATATTTGGCTTAAGGAACTTTATCTGTGCTCATTTCAATCTCTGGTTTTATGCAGCACCCCAACTCACCTTTCCCCTTAAGCAAGCATAAGTTGGTTTTCTAAATTAGAGACCCTGTTCTGTTTTGTAATCAAGTTCTTGTGTAGCCAAGTTTACATTCTGTGTATTAGTGATATCTTATGATGTTTCTTTTTCTGTGTGACTTATTTCAGTTAGAAGCATCATACCTGAATCCACTCATTATGCTGCTACGGGCCTGATGACATAGATTTCATTGCCGAGTGATATTGCATTGTACGTAAGTACCACAACTTCTTTATCCATTTTGCGCTTTCTGCGATATTGAACTTGTACCGTAAACGAGCCGTCCCAAACTTTGGGGTGGCTGTGTCTTTTTGATTTTAATTTCCCTAAGCTATAGGACCATAAGTGGAAGTGCCCCAGGCTCTGTTGCTTTGTTTTTTAGATGTTTCAGGAAACACCATACACTTCTCCCGAGTGGCTGTTGGCAATTTACATCCCGCCCATCAGCATAACAGGGCTCCCAGTTCTCCATGGCCTGTCCTGCCTTTCTGGATTTTACACTTTTTTCAGATGGCCCTTTTGACCAGGGGAAGTGAGACTTCATTGTAGTGCAGATTTCCTTTGCAAGCTTGCTTGGTTGGCCAAAAAGGGCGTATGCGTTTTTTCCTGAATATATTCAGGAAAAAACGCATACGCCCTTTTTGGCCAAGTGCATCATTGTCGACGTTCTGCCTCTTTTCCTATACTTTAAGTGCAATTCCAGTATACCTCCTGAAATCGGTTTCCTGCAATTCTGCCCCGTTTTCAAGTCCTCTTGGCAGCCTGACTTCAGTATATTTTTGGACGATAGCTGTCATTTATAACTCTGCAGGTTTGTGAATTACAGTGCCCCTGAGCTCCTTTCTTCAACTCGCTTTCTTGTGAGCTGGCCGCAACACCACAGGATTGCTTCAGGCCCTAATCTGGTTCTGGCACGGCACGCTGAGCCTTTGGTTAATTCCTCTTCCTGGTGGGAAATGAGAGTTAAATTTGCCCGTCCAGACACCTCCAGCTAGTCTCTCATTGGTTCTCCCTATTCCTGTTCATCTTCCGCAGAAATTGCAAACTGGGCCAAACAGGAGGTTAAACGCACTGACTCTCCAAGTCGGGAGAGTGTTAGTAAAGCGTCTGGAATGTTGCACCCGAGTACAAGGGGAAGAGAACGGAGACATATTTGAACACGTCTCCCGATCACACGTTTGATCATACTCTGGGTTCCACATGCATGGTTTAGCTGAAGGAAGAATCCCTTAAAGCTGGAGAGTGGAGACCCGTGGAATGGGTACCATGCAATATGACTTCAAAGGGTCTTCATTTGCTCACCGAACCTCTCCAATCCTATCACTGCTGCGTTTATGCCCCTGTACACACGCTTGATTTTCTTTCGGAGACATAGCAATCCATAGGTTTTAAATTACTTACTAGTCAGGTACATTCTTAGGCGTTTAATATGGGGTGTTGAGTCCATTTTGTTGAGCAAGGAGTAGCTCTTTCTATTCCATATTTGGCTTAAGGAACTTTATCTGTGCTCATTTCAATCTCTGGTTTTATGCAGCAACCCAACTCAACTTTCCCCTTAAGCAAGCATAAGTAGGTTTTCTAAATTTGAGACCCTGTTCTGTTTTGTAATCCAGTTCCTGTGTAGCCAAGTTTACATTCTGTGTATTAGTGATATCTTATGATGTTTCCTTTTCTTTGTGACTTATTTCAGTTAGAATCATCATACCTGAATCCACTCATTATGCTGCTACGGGCCTGATGACATAGATGTCATTGCTGAGTGATATTGCATTGTACGTAAGTACCACAACTTCTTTATCCATTTTTCACTTTCTGCGATATTGAACTTGTACCATAAACGAGGTTCTTGTAAACAGAGCTGTCCCAAACATTGGGGTGGCTGTGTCTTTTTGATTTTAATTTCCCTAAGCTATAGGATCATAAGTGGAAGTGCCCCAGGCTCTGTTGCTTTGTTTTTTAGATGTTTCAGGAAACACCATACACTTCTCCAGAATGGCTGTTGGCAATTTACATCCCGCCCATCAGCATAACAAGGCTCCCAGTTCTCCATGGCCTGTCCTGCCTTTCTGGATTTTACACTTTTTTCAGATGGCCCTTTGGACCGGGGGGCAGTGAGACTTCATTGTAGTGCAGATTTCCTTTGCAAGCTTGCTTGGTTGGCCAAAAAGGGCGTAAGCGTTCTTTCCTGAATATATTCAGGAAAAAACGCATATGCCCTTTTTGGCCAAGTGCATCACTGTGGATGTTCTGCCTCTTTTCCTATGCTTTACATGCAATTCCAGTCTACCTCCTGAAATCGGTTTCCTGCAATTCTGCCTTGCTCTCAGTGCCTCTTCATAGCCTTACCTCAATATGCTTTTGGAAAATAGTTGGCCTTTATAACTCTGCAGGTTTTTGAATTTCAGTTGCCCTTAGTTCCATTTTTCAGCTCTTATTTTTGTGATCTTGCCTCATATCCACAGGATTTCTTCAGGCCCTATTCTTCTTCTGGGGCGCCTTGCTCTGCCTTTGGTTAATTCTTCTTCCTATGTGAAATTAGAGTGACATGTGGCCATTGAAACCGCTACAGCTATTTTCTCACTGGTTCCCCCTATTCCCATTCATCCTCCTCACTAACTGCAGACTGTGCGATCCCGGAACTTAAAGGCATTGACTTTCCATGTGGGGATGTTGTTAGTAAAGTGGCTGGAATGTTGATCAGGTGCCCCAGGAGAGGAAAATGAGGTGCGTTTTAGAAACCTTTCCCGATCATATGGTATACCATCTGCTGGATTTCCCATGCATGGTTTAGCTGTAGGAAGATTCCCTTCAACCTGCAGTGTTGGGACCCTTGGAATGAGTAGCATGAAGTATTGCATTAAACTTTCGGCAGTTGCTCACCAAAGCTCACCAATCCTCTCAGCCCCAAGTGTCCAGCCTTATGTCTTATCCAGCTGTGGGTTTATATGTGGTCATTCCAGGTTACATCACAACCCCTGAGCGAATTTTGTAAGAATTTTTCTCTCTTTCATTGTTTCTGCGTTTTGGATTTAAAATTTATTTCTATAATGGGGTTTAGCTCATTTTCACTGCTGTGTTTGTGCCGCTCTGCACACACTTGATTCCCTTATGGAGATATATCAATACATGGGTTTTAAGATTCTTATTACTCAGATATATTTCTCTGCGGTGTATAGGGTGTGTTGAGGCCAGTTCATTGAGCAAGGTGTAGATCTTGTCTAATACCTATTTGGTTTATTGAACGGTATCTGTGCTAATTTCAAACTCTGGTTTTATGCATCACCTCACCTCTCCTTTCCCCTTAAGCTGACATAAGTGTGTTTTCTAAATGTGAGACACTGTTCTGTTTTGTAATTCATTTTTTGTGCAGCCATATTTATCCTCCCTCTATAAGTGATATCTTATGATATGTTTCTTTTTCTGTTTGACTTATTTCAAGTAGTATTATCGGACCT
This sequence comes from Lagenorhynchus albirostris, assembly GCF_949774975.1. Lineage (NCBI taxonomy): Eukaryota > Metazoa > Chordata > Mammalia > Artiodactyla > Delphinidae > Lagenorhynchus > Lagenorhynchus albirostris. The sequence goes on along the minus strand of NW_026783618.1, from coordinate 83,173 downwards.
AAATCCACTCTTTATCCTTCTACTAGCCTTATTACATTGATTTCATGGTGAAGAGATATTCCATTGTACATAAGTACCACATTTTCTTTATCCATTGTTCTCTTTCCTGGGATATTTAAGGTGTACTGAAGTTGAGGTTCTTGTAAACAGAGTAGCCCTAAACTGTGGTGTGCTTGTGTCTTGTTGATTTTTAGACTTCCCTAGATATACTCCCGTGATTGGAAGTGCCCTATGCTCTGTAGCTCTGTTTTTAGATGATTTAGGAACCACCATACACTTCTCCAGAGTGGCTCTCGGCAGTTCACACACTGTCCATCAGCGTATAAAGGCTCCCTGTTCTCCATGGCCTGTCCTGCATTTCTGGTTTTTACAATTTTTTCGGATGGCCCTTTTGACCAGTGGGAAATGAGACTTCTTTGTTGTGCACATTTGCATTGCTTGCTTGCTTGGTTGCCCATAAAGTGCGTATGCGTTTTTTCCTGGATATATTCAGGGAAAAAATGCATACTCCCTTTTGGGCCAACTGCATCATTGTCGAAATTCTGCCACTTTTCATGTGCTTTAAAGACGAGTCCAATCTATCTCTTGAAATTTGTTTCTTGCAATTCTGTCTTGCATTCAGATCCTCTTCTTTGCCTTACCTCAACATACTTTGGGACATTAGTTTTCATTTATAACTCTGCAGGTTTGTGAATTGCAGTGACCCTGAGCTCCATTTTTTAAGTTGCTCTTTTGTGAGCTGGCCTCAAAGCCGCAGGATTGCTTCAGGCCCTCTTTTGGCTCCGGCGAGGCGGGCTGAGCCTTTTTTAAATCTTATTCTTAATGGGAAATTAGAGTGACATGTGCCCGTCCAAACCCCTACAACTATTCTCTCATTGGTTCCCCCTCTTCCCGTTCATCCTCCTCACAATTTGCAAAATGTGTGAAACAGAAGTTTAAATGTGCTGATTCTCTAAGTGGGGAGATTCTAAGTAACGTGGCTGGAATGATGAACAGGAGCAGCAGGAGAGGATAAATGAGGTGCATTTTAGACACATCTCCCAATCACATGGTGTACAGTCCTCTGGGTTTTCCATGCATGTTTTAGCTGTAGGAAGATTCCTTGAACCTGCAGATTTGGGACCCATTGAATGGGTACCTGGTAGTATTACTTTAAAGGGTGTGCATTTCCTTACCCAACCTCACATTTCTCTTAGCGCGAACAGTTTCCAGCCTTATGTCTCATCCTGCTGTGGGTCTAGATGTGTTCAATCCATGTTGCATCACCGTCCCTGAGGAAAAGTTGTAAGAGGTTTTCTCTGTCTCTCTGTCGTTTATTTCTTTCAATTTATTACTATATTGGTTACAGCTGATTTTCAAAGCTCTGTTTCTTGCTGCTGTACATCCACTTGATTCACGTACAGAGAGACATCAATAAATTCTTTTTCAGATTCTTACCAGTCATAGATATTCTTTTCCAGTGACTTGAGTGTGCTGAGTGCAGTTCTTTTAGCTACCGTGTAGGCCTTGTTGATTATCAGTTTGGTATTTGGAATGGTATCTTTGCTAATTTCAACCTCCTGGATGGTGCCTCACCCCTCCCCACCTTTCCCGTTTAGCAGCCTTACGCGTGTTTTCTACATATTTGACTATGTTTTTGTTTTGTAATTTATTTCATGTGTAGCCATTTTGGATTCCACCTTTAAGTGATATCTTATGATATGTGTCTTTTTCATTTTGAATTATGTCACTTAGAATGATCATACGTAACTCCTCCGGAGTTGTTACAACTGGCCATATTTCATTGATTTCCAGGCTGAGTAATATTCCACTCTACATAAGTACCACATCTCTATCCATTTTTTCCCTCCAGAGACATTTAAGTTATATCCCAGTCAAGGATCTTTTAAACAGAGAGGCAGTAAACATTGGGGTGCCTGTGTCCTCTCGATTTTTGTTTTTCCCAAGATATACGCCCATGAGTGCAAGTGCCCTATGCTCTGTAGCTCATTTTTTAGATGCTTTAGGAAACACAATACACTTCTCCAGAATGGCCGTTGGCAATATACATTTCCACTATAAGCCTCACAGGGCTCCCTCTTCTCCTTGCCCTGTTCTGCATTTCTGGTGTTTACACTTTATGAGGATGGCTCTTCTGACTGATGCGAAGTGATATCTTTTGTAGTATTGATTTCCAGTGCCCACCTGTTTGGTTGGCTAAAAAAGTGTATGCCCTTTTCTTGAATATATACAGAAAAAAATGCATACAGCCTTTTTGGCCAACTGCAATGTTGGCAATGTTCAGCCCCTTTTCTTGTGCTTAATGGTGAGTCCTTTCTACCTCCTCAAATCCCTTTCCTGCCATTCTCCCTTGCTTACCAATCCTTTTCTCTGACTTTCCTCGAGACATTTTTGTGATAGATATTTTCAACTCTGCAGTTTCGTGAATTTTACTGCCCCTGAGTTCCATTGTTCAACTTGTGTTTATGGGAACTGGCCACAAAGCAGTGGGATTTCCTCAAGCCCTATACTGTTTCCATGGGCAACCCTAGCCTTTGGTCAATTCATCTTCCTGATTGGAAATTAGAGTGACATGTGCCTGTCTGAACACCTAGGACTTGTCTCTCATTGTTCCTCATCCTTCCGCTTCATCCTCTGGACAAATTCCAAACTGTACGCAACAGGATGTTGACAGTGCTGACATCTCCAAGTGGGGAGACTGTTAGTAAAGACGTTGGAGGGGTGAACCCGAGCACCAGGAGATGAGGAGATGAGATGCCTTTACCAAACTCTTCCCGATCAGACGGTATACCATCCTCTGGATGTGACAGACATGTTTTAGCAGTAGGAAGAGTCCCATTCATGTAAGGAGAACACCAGGGCTTTTTCAAAATCAGTGTCTCCCCGAAACCCAAACTGGGGAGTTTTTTAAGCTACGGCTACACATATGTTCATTAAGGGCCTTGGGAAGTAGGCAGAGTCCAAACTTTAGATGATTGAAGTCTTCAGGGTCAGAAGCACTCACCACCGGCTTCCCTTAGGTTACACTTTAACTGTCATGGATAGATGATGTCAATAAAAATATCTATTCTTTTTCCGATTATTTCCCCTTATAGGTTATTGCAAAATATTGAGTGTAGTTCCCTGTGCTATCCAGTAGTTCCTTGTTGATGATCTATTTTATACATAGCAGTGTGTATGTGTGAATTCCAAACTGTTAATTTATCCCTCCTCCCACCTTTCCCCTTTGGTAATAATAAATTATAAGATTTTATACTTCTCAGAAATGGGGGAGCTGAAAGAGAGGTATCATTTTCAATGGAAAAGCATTTAAAACAAGATTGAAGCTTTAACCAAGATTATTAGATGTACATCCTTGGAAAGAAATCACTTCATTTCTCTAATATTGACCTGACAAATAAGACAAACCTTTTCACTGAACTTGCTTATAATAAAGTGATGGAAATATCAAATGGAAGTGTTAGAAACATCTTATTTTACCCGAGCCTTATAAACTGTTCTATGTTAACTACAGTTTGGCTCACACATCTGTTCATTGAAGTTACAATAGTCTCAATTTCTGTTACTGATCCTCCAGAGTGGACCCCAAAAAGTGTCCCCCTGCCCAGTGTCATTGGGGCCAACAGATCGAGACTGAGTTTGGTTCACAAGCAAAGGAAACTTTATATTTTGATCAGAGAATGGAGACGTGAGAGCATGCACTACCCCGTGGGCTGTGGGCTGGGCTGCTGTGTAGAGATCCTGTCAGAGTCAGTGGGAGGGAGGGGGCAGAGCTCTCAAGGGCCGGGTTGGCTGCAGCTCAGGCTCTATATCTCGGAGTCTGCACTGGGCCCCAGGAGCTGAGGTGTCGACCCAGCCATTCTGCACTAGGAAATCTGGTCTGAAGTGCTGGGTGTGGAACCTCTGCATGCGGGACCCTAGGAGCACGTGAAATTAGACAAAGCACAAAGGATAAAAAAGGTCAGACTTGACTTTATTGCCCAGATTCTATTTTTATCTCCCAGGGATTTTTAATGGGCTTTGCTCCTCTGCCTTTTGTCCCGTTCCTCATTCTTGGAGTGCTGAGGGTGCAGACCCTTCTTCTGTAACTGCTGAGTGCTGAGTTGGGAGCCCTCATACCAGGGGACGAGGGTCAGAACTTCTCCCCAGCAGCCTCCAGGTGACGTTGATTGGCCCCAGGACCCCTGCCTCCCTGCTCGTCCGCCTGAGCACCAGCATTGGAAGTGTTATAGATTCTAATGACCTTTAAGGGTCCAGGAAAGAGATGTGCAGAGACGCTGTGGGGGCCGATTTCACCCCGCCCCACATTTGTTCGGCCACCTTAGGCTGACCGTTTCTGCCAGCCTAGATGCTCTGACCAGTAGTCTGCTCTTTCTTCAATTAGGCCCCTGAATTAACGTAAAAACAGCACCAGGTGTCAGAGCCCTGCCCGCTCAACTCCCAGACAGTCCAGGGTCAGTGGTGATCAAGGACCATGATGGCCACTGAGTCAACAGCCTTTTGAAGTAAACAGAAGTCCAGCCGGTCTTATTGGCCACCATCATCACGGTGTCTGTAGGCTTTTCTATGGTGACAGTGTGATATACGGTTCCCCCGCCAAGATTATTAGCTCCCCTCCGGGTGCAGTAAGTCCTGCAAGCAGTAGTCTACTCCTTCGGGACACACTATTGTTGTTTTATGAGAGAAACTTCAGGTCAAGTGATGTTCACACGAGTCGTCATGGTGTCCTGTTGCCCCCAGTTATCTCTCTGGATGTTGGAGTTGGAGGGCCTCCTCACTCGAGGTCGGTGTGCCCACGGAGCGAACCCTGCAACTTCAGGGCATGGTTGGTGATTAGGATCACCACGTGGGGTCCTTTTCCCTTAGGAGGGAGGTGGCCTTTTGGGCTGCTGAGTTCCAGGTTTTTAGATACCGCCAGTATCTTGGCCAGATGTGGCAGTGGGCCAAGCCCCTTGGTGACTGTAGTTTATCCTACCTGGATGGCATTCTTGCGTTGTTCCATTTCAAGTGGTCCCAGTTTTTGCACTAATTCTCCAATGGCGATTCACCTTTCACCGGGAATGGAAAGGTCAAAGGGTTTAGCTCAATTAGGGAGTTCCAGGGCAAGGGTCTGAATTGACTGCTCTTTCCATTCTTGAAAGGCCACTTCTGGATCCTGTTCAAAAGGATCATCATCTTTTCCTTTCAGTGTTTCATATAGAGGCCCAGCTAGTAGACTGTACTTAGAGATCCAGAAGCAGCAAACCCTGGCCTCCCCAGGAACCCCTAAGCTGTCTTCTAGTTTTAGAAAGGGGTAAGGCTGCAAATGGTTTCTTCCCTTTCCTGGGATGGGCTTCTCTGACCTTGTGTGAGAATGAAGCCCAGGCAGGTCACCGCAGTCTGTGATATTTGAGCTTTTTCTTGGACAACTTCTATCCTTTATTGGCTTGGTAGTTCAGAGGCCTCCTTAGTAGGGCTGGCGATCAGAATGTCATCTGCATATTGAAGGAGGGTTTCCTTTTCCAGAGGTAGAACTTTTCGGTCTTTAGCTAAGCTTTCCCCAAAGATGGTGTGGGAATTTTTGAACCCTTGGGGCAAGACGGCCCGGAAGTATTGTTTTAGTTGTATGTTGAGTCCTGCCACTCACAAGCCAAAATTTCTTGTGACTCTGGGACTAATGGAATACAAAAGAAGGCATCATTGAAGACTAATACAGAATACCATGTCCTGGTGGTTGGTAGAATGACCAGCAGGGTGTAGGAATCAGGAGCACCTGGAGGTATATCCTCGGTGGCTTCACTGACTGTCCTGACATCTTTTACCAGGTCCCCAGCAGCCCATGGGGCTCTCGTGGTCAGGCCAATCCCAGGATATGGAGCTCTCCTGGGCAGGTACCCCACCCCCAACCCAGCCCACGGGGCTCTCATGGTCAGGCCCCTCCCAGGATACAGAGCTACCCTTGCAGGTACCGTGGCAGGGCTGGGCACACAGGAACCGTGCACATAGCCCTCATTGAAGAGCACCCCCAGCTCCCCTGTCGCTCAGAGCTGACACAGAGCACCTCAGAGCAGGACTTGAACTAACAAACAGCAGCTCCGACAGGTCTGTGACCCTGGGCATCACTCTGTGTGGCCTCCCTCCATCTGGTCTTCCAGAGACTTCCACTGCACCCAGGGCACCAGGCCTCTGTCTCCAACCACCACCCACCCCCTCCTCTCCCTGACTCCTGGGTTCCTCTCATTAGGAGAGGGTTTTCTTGAAGTTGTCTCCCACTCATGGGCCAGATAAAATGATTAGAAAACAAGCCAAAGCTGCAGCCCCTTGTCTATCCTGACTCTCAGGAGGCCACACCTATTCCTTGGACCTGGCCGGTTCAGCAAGTTCCATTTTCTGCAACTGTGAGCCCCTGAGGGGTGATGATTGGCTGACCTGGGCAGCCTTACCGTGCCGGCCAGCCCTCTCCAGGTGTGCCTGGGTTGAGATCAATATAAATACCACTCCAGGCAGCAAGAGCCCCTGCAGCTGTGCCTGACGCCATTTTCTCTGCCCTGTCAGCAGTCTCGGGGCTGGGCTGGTGGGAGGGAGTGAGAGGCCACGGCTTTGTGGGTGGCCCAGTGTGAGTGGGGCTCTGCTGGACTTTCTGCAGCAGTTGCCAGGCTGCCACCTGCTAAAGAAGAGGATGTGTCACCCATACCTGCTGCTGGAATTTCTCCCTGGGCAGAGGTGAGGAAGGAAAAAAGCAGTGGGGGCAGGGACAGGACGGGTATCTCAGGCAGGGAAATGGAAATCTTCCAGAAGAGCACCCAGGGCCAGGACCATCCTGGCTGGCCTGCAGGCACCAAGTCAGCTGGCATGCTGTCACTCGTGTGGCTCCATGGCCCTTCCTCTAGGCTTTCAAGTCCTTGTATATATTCAGGTGTTTTACCTGGGAAGGGTGGGAACAGTTCAGCAGCAACTGGCCTGGGGCTCAGCTCACGTTTACTCACAGATGCCTCGGCACGGTGCCCCAGCTTTGCAATGAGGACGCTTGTTGTGTGGGGGCTGCTGGCTGAATGGGAGACGATTCCCCACCACTGACCAACTTCAGAATTGTTTACAACTGGAGGAAGTGCCCTGATACGGTTTTCCTCTGAGTAACTGGTGGGTTCTGTTTTTTTTTTCTCTTTTTCGTTTTTGTTTCAAGGTAGATTTTATTCCTCTTTTTTGTATTTACAGATATAAGCATGGAAATAATTTATTCATATAAATACATGTATGTGAAGGGAATAATTGTTTTTTCTGTTTTATTTTTTAAATTTTATTTCTTTTTAATTTTGAATTTCATTTTATACTTTTATACAGCAGGTTCTTATTGGTTATCTATTTTATACATATAAATGTTTACATGCCAATCCCAATCTCTCAACTCCTCCCACCACCACCCCTCCAAGAGCTTTCCCCCCTTGTTGTCCATACGATTGTTGTCTACATCTGTTGCTCTATTTATGCCTTGCAAAACGGTTAATCTGTACAGTTTTTCTAGGTTCCACATATATGCATGAATATACAAGATTTGTTTTTCTCTTTCTGACTTACTTCACTCTGTATGACAGTCTCTAGATCCATCGACGTCTCTACAAATGACCCAATTTCATTCCTTTCATGGCTTAGTAATATTCCATTTTATATATGTACCACATCTTTATGCATTCGTCTGTCTGTGGGCATTTAGGTTGCTTCCATTACCTCGATATTGTAAATAGTGATGCAATGAACATTGTGGTGAATGTCTCTTTTTGATTTATGGTTTTGTCTGGGTATATGTCCAGTACTGGGATTGCTGTATCATATGGTAATTCTATTATTAGTTTCTTAAGAAACTCCATATTGTTCTCCATAGTGACTGTATCAATTTATATTCCCAACAATAGTGGAAGAGGCTTCCTTTTCTCCACACCCTTTCCAGCATTTGTTGTTTGTAGATTTTCAGATGATGCCCATTCTAAGAGGTGTGAGGTGATACCTCATTGTTGAGTCCATTTCGTTGAGCAAGGGGTAGGTCTTGTCTATTACATATTTGGCTTATGGAACGGTATCTGTGCTAATTTCAAACTCTGTTTTTATGCAGCGCCCCAACTCACCTTTCCCCTTAAGCAAGCATAAGTTGGTTTTCTACATTTGAGACCCTGTTCTGTTTTGTAATTCAGTTCATGTGTAGTCAAGTTTACATTCCGTGCATTAGTGATACCTTATGATGTTTCTTTTTCTGTGTGACTTATTTCACTTAGAATCATCGTGCCTCAATCCACTCATTATGCTGGTACAGGCCTGGTGACACAGATTTCATTGCTGAGTGGTATTCTGTTGTACGTAAGTACCGCAACTTCTTTATCAATTATTTGTTCTCTGGGATATTTAACTTGTACTGTAGAAGAGGTTCCTGTAAACAGAGCCGTCCCAAATTTTGGGGTGGCTGTGTCTCTTTGATTTTAATTTCCCTAAGCTATAGGACCATAAGTGGAAATGCCCTAGACTCTGTTGCTTTGTTTTTCAGATGTATCAGGAAACACCATACACTTCTCCAGAGTGGCTGTTGGCAATTTACATCCCGCCCATCAGCATAACAAGGCTCCTTTTTCCCCATGGCCTGTCTTGCCTTTCTGGATTTTACACTTTTCTCAGATGGCCCTTAGACCGGGGGGAAGTGACACTTCATAGTAGTTCGGATTTCCATTGCAAGCTTGCTTGGTTTGCCAAAAAGGGCGTATGTGTTTTTTCCTGAATATATTCAGGAACAAACTCATACGCCCTTTTTTGCCAAGTGCATCATTGTCGATGTTCTGCCTCTTTTCCTATGCTTTAAATGCAAATCCAGTCTACCTCCTGAAATCGGTTTCCTAAAATTCTGTCCCGCTTTCAAGTCCTCTTGGCAGCCTTACTTCAATATATTTTTGGACGTTATCTGTCATTTATAACTCTGCAGGTTTGTGAATTACAGGGCCCCTGAGCTCCTTTCTTCAACTCGCTTTCTTCTGAGCTGGCCGCAAACCCGCAAGACTGCTTCAGGCCCTAATCTGCTTCTGGCAGGGCACGCTGAGCCTTTGGTTAATTCCTCTTCCTGATGGGAAATGAGTGTTAAATATGCACGTCCAGACACCTACCTCACTCTCAACCCCTTGGTGATGTGGGTCCTCTGGTTTGTGGCCACCTTTGCTGGGTTCCTCACCTTTCGATGATGTGGCCCCACTAGTGTGAGGACACTCCTGCCTGGTTCTCATCCACGTGGTTATGTGGACCCCCTGGTGAGAGTCTGTTCCTGGCTGTGTTCCTCACCCACGTGTGAGGGAGACCCTCTGCTGATAGGTCACTCCTGCATGGCTGGCACACATTGCCTTGGTGAAGTCAGCCGTGTGGTGGCAGTTGGAGCGTGCTGGGAATCTCCTCCCCCCGGTGATGAGGGCCCTCTTGCGTCAGGCCCTAACTGCTGGGCTCACCAACTTTTCTTAGTGAGCCCAGTGATGCTTTGGCACTCCTCTTAGGATCCCATCTCCATGGGGATGTGGGCCTTCTGCTCTGAGGTCCCAACGGCTGGGTTGTTCACATTTTCATGATGTGGGCTCTCTGGTGTTAGTTCACAGAGGCCTGGATCCCATAGCCTCTGTGCTCTTGGCCGTCTGCTGTGAGGTCACTCCTGCCTGGCTTGCTCACCTCGCCTTGTGGACATGAGCCCTCTGGTGGCACTTGGAGCCTGCTGGGAGCCTCCTCCCCTCGGTGATGAGGGCCCTCTGGCGTCAGGCCCTAACTGCTGGGCTCCCCACATTTTGTGATGTGCGCCCAGTGGTGCGAGGACACTCCAGCCAGGTTCACATCCCCATTGGGATGTGGGCCTTCTGCTCTGAGGTCCCAACGCCTGGGTTGCTCACAGTTTCATGATGTGGGCTCTCTGCTGTTAGTTCACTCCTGCCTGCATCCCATAGCTTCTGTGCTCTCGGTCGCCTGCTGGGGGATTCCAACTGCTGGATTCCTCACCTTTCTTATTCTTTGGGCCCTCTGTTTTTAGGCTACTCCTGCCTGCCTCACTCCCATTCCCTTTGTGATATGTGTCCTCTGATTTGAGGCCACATGTGCTGGGTTCCGCACCTTACGATGATGTGGCCCCACTGGAGGGAAGACAGTCCTGAGTGGTTCCCATCCCCTTGCTGATGTGGGCCCTCAGGTGAGAGTCTGATCCTGGCTGGGTTCCTCACCCTTCTGTGAGGTGGGCCCTCTGCTGTGAGGTCGATCATGCCTCTCTGGCACACGTCACCTTGGCGACGTGGGCCCTCTGGTGGCAGTTGGAGTGTGCTGGGATCCTCCTCCCCTCGGTGATGAGGGCCCTCTTGCCTTAGGCCATAACTGCTGGGCTCCCCACATTTTCTGATGTGCACCAAGTGAGTGAGGACACTCTTGCCAGGTTCCCATCCCCATGGGGATATGGGCCTTCTGCTCTGAGGTCAAAACAGCTGGCTTGCTCACAGTACCATGATGTGGGCCCTCTGCTGTGAGTTCACTCCGGCAAGGATCCCTTATCATCGGTGCTCTGAGCTGCCTGCTGGGAGGTTCCAACTGCTGGATTCCTCAACTTTTGTATTCTATGGGTCCTGTGTTGTGATGCTCCTCCTGCCTGCCTCACTCGCAACCCCTTAGTGATGTGGGTCTTCTGGTTTGAGGCCACATGTGCTGGGTTCCGCAACTTTCTATGATGTGGCCCCACTGGTGTGAGGACACTCCTGCCTGGTTCCAATCCATTTGGTGATGTGGGCCCTGTGGTGCGAGTCTGATCCTGACTGGGTTCGTCACACTTCTCTGAGGTGGGCCCTCTGCTGTGAGGTCATTCGTGCCTGGTTGGCACACATCGCCTTGGCGACGTCAGCCCTCTGGTGGCAGTTGGAGCCTGCTGGGAGCCTCCTTCCCTTGGTGATGAGGGTCCTCTGGCGTCAGGCCCTAACTGCTGGTCGTCCAGAATTTTCTGATACGTTCTCAGTGGTGCGAGGACACTCCTACCAGATTTCCATCCCCATGGGGATGTGGGCCTCCTGCTCTGAGGTCCCAATGGCTGGGTTGCTCAGTTTCATGACATGGGCCCTCTTCTGTGAGTTCACTGTGGCCTGGATCCCATAGCCTCGGTGCTCTGGGCTGCCTGCTGGGAGGTTCCAACTGCTGGATTCCTCACTTTTTTATTCTATGGGCCCAGTGTTGTGAGGCTACTCCTGCCTGCCTCATTCCGAGGTCCTTGGTGATGTGGGTCCTCTGGTTTGAGGACACATGTGCTGAGTACCTCACCTTTCGATGATGTGGCCCCACTGGTGTGAAGACACTCCTGCCTGGTTCCCATCCCCTTGGTGATGTGGGTCCTCTGGTGAGAGTCTGCTGTTGGCTGGGTTTCTCACCCTTCTGTGAGGTGGGGCTCTGCTGTGAGGTAACTCCTGCCTGGCTTGCTCACATTGCCTTGGCAACGTGAGCCCTCAGGTGGCAGTTGGAGCCTGCTGGGAATCTCCTCCCCTCAGTTATGAGAGCTCTGGATAAAACACATATGCCCTTTTTGCCAAGTGCATTATTTTCCAAGTTCTGTCTCTTTTCCTATGCTTTAAGAGCGACTCCCGTGTACCTTCTGAAATCAGTTTCCAGCAATTCTGCACCACATTCAAGTCCTCTTCGCAGCCTTACTTCAGTATAATTTTGGATGATAGCTGTCATTTATAACTCCACAGGATTGTGAATTACAGTGCCCCTCAGCTCCTTTCTTCAACTTGCTTTCCTGTCAGTTGGCCGCAACACCGCAGGATCTCTTTAGACCCTAATCTAGTTCCAGCACGGCACGCGGAGCCTTTGGTTCATTCGTCTTCCTGATGGGAAATGAGGGTTAAATTTGGCCGTCCAGACACCTACAGATAGTCTCCCATTGCTTCTCCTTATTCCTGTTCATCTTCCGAAGAAATTGCAAACTGGGCCAAACAGGAGGTTAAAGGCACTGACTCTCCAAGTGGGGAGAGTGTTAGTAAAGCGTCTGGAAAGTTCCACCGAGTAGCAGGGGACGAAAAATGAGATACATTTGAACACGTTTCCCGATCACACGGTGGATCATACTCTGGGTTCCACATGCATGTTTTAGCTGAAGGAAGAATCCCTTACACCGGGAGAGTTGGGACCCATGGAATGTGTACCATGCAATATGACGTCAAAGGGTCTGCATTTGCTCACCGAACCTCACCAATCCTATCACTGCTGCGCTGATGCCGCTGTACCCACGCTTGATTCTCTTTTGGAGACAAATAAATCCATAGGTTTTAAGATTCTTACTGGTCAGGTATATTCTTAGGCGTTTAATATGGGGTGTTGAGTGCACTTCGTTGAGCAAGGAGTAGCTCCTCTCTAATAATATTTGGCTTATGGAACGGTATCTGTGCTAATTTCAATCTCTGGTTTTATGCAGCACCCCAACTCACCTTTCCCCTTAAGCAAGCATAAGATGGTTTTCTACATTTGAGACCCTGTTCTGTTTTGTAATCCAGTTCCTATGTATCCAAGATTACATTCCGTGTACTAGTGATATCTTATGATGTTTCTTTTTCTGTGTGACTTATTTCAGTTAGAATCATCATACCTGAATCCACTCATTATGCTGCTACAGGCCTGATGACACAGATTACATTGCTGAGTGATATTGCATTGTACGTAAGTACCACAACTTCTTTTCCATTTTGCGCTTTCTGTGATATTGAACTTGTACCGTAAAAGAGGTTCTTGTAAACAGAGCCGTCCCAAACTTTGGGGTGGCTGTGTCTTTTTGATTTTAATTTCCCTTAGCTATAGGACCATGAGTGGAAGTGCCCTAGGCTCTGTTGCTTTGTTTTTTAGATGTTTCAGGAAACACCATACACTTCTCCAGAGTGGCTGTTGCCAATTTACATCCCGCCCATCAGCATAACAAGGCTCCCAGTTCTCCATGGCCTGTCCTGCCTTTCTGGATTTTACACTTTTTTCTGATGGCCCTTTTGACCGGTGGGAAGTGAGGCTTCATTTTAGTGCAGATTTCCTTTGCAAGCTTGCTTGGTTGGCCAAAAACGGCGTATGCATTTTTTCCTGAATATATAAAGGAAAAAACGCATACGCCCTTTTTGGCCAAGTGCATCATTTTGGACGTTCTGCCTCTTTTCCTGTGCTTTACATGCAATTCCAGTCTACCTCCTGAAATCTGTTTCCTGAAATTCTGCCCCGCTTTCAAGTCTCTTGGCAGCCTTACTTCAGTATAGTTTTGGACGATAGCTGTCATTTATAACTCTGCAGGTTTGTGAATTACAGTGCCCCTGAGCTCCTTTCTTCAACTCGCTTTCTTGTGAGCTGGCCGCAACACCGCAGGTTTGCTTCAGTCCCTAGTGTGGTTCCGGAATGGCACGCTGAGCCTTTGGTTAATTCCTCTTCCTGGTGGGAAATGAGAGTTAAATTTGCCCGTCCAGACACCTCCAGCTAGTCTCTCATTGGTTCTCCCTATTCTTGTTCATCTTCCGCAGAAATTGCAAACTGGGCCAAACAGGAGGTTAAAGGCCCTGACTGTCCAAGTGGGGAGAGTGTTAGTAAAGCGTCTGGAATGTTGCACCCGAGTACCAGGGGACTAAAACTGAGACACATTTGAACACGTTTCCCGATCCCACGGTGGATCATACTCTGGGTTCCACATGCATGTTTTAGCTGAAGTAAGAATCCATTAAACCTGGAGAGTTGAGACCCCTGGAATGGGTACCATGCAATATGACTTCAAAGGGTCTGCATTTGCTCACCGAAACTCAACAGTCCTATCACTGCTGCGCTTATACCGCTGTACACAGGCTTGATTCTCTTTTGGAGACATATAAATCCATAGGTTTAAAGATTCTTACTAGTCAGGTATATTCTCAGGCGTTTAATATGGCGTGTTGCGTCCACTTCGTTGAGCAAGGTGTACCTCTGGTCTATTACATATTTGGCTTATGGAACGGTATCTGTGCCAATTTCAATCTCTGGTTTCATGCAGCACCCCAACTCATCATTCCCCTTAAGCAAGCATAAGTTGGTTTTCTACATTTGAGACCATGTTCTGTTTTGTAATTCAGTTCCTGTGTATCCAAGATTACATTCCATGTACTAGTGATATCTTATGATGTTTCTTTTTCTGTGTGACTTATTTCACTTAGAATCATCTTACCTGAATCCACTCATTATGCTGCTACGGGCCTGATGACACAGATTTCATTGCTGAGTGATATTGCATTGTACGTAAGTACCACAACTTCTTTTCCATTTTTTGCTTTCTGTGATATTGAAATTGTACCGTAAACGAGGTTCTTGTAAACAGAGCCGTCCCAAACTTTGGGGTGGCTGTGTCTTTTTGATTTTAATTTCCCTTAGCTATAGGAGCATAAGTGGAAGTGCACTAGTCTCTGTTGCTTTGTTTTTTAGATGTTTCAGGAAACACCATACACTTCTCCAGAGTGGCTTTTGGCAATTTACATCCCGCCCATCAGCATATGAAGCCTCCCAGTTCTACCTGGCCTGTCTTGCCTTTCTGGATTTTACACTTTTTTCAGATGGCACTTTTGACCGGGGGGCAGTGAGACTTCATTGTAGTACAGAGTTCCATTGTAAACTTGCTTGGTTGGCCAAAAAGGGCGTATGCGTTTTTTCCTGAATATATTCAGGAAAAAACGCATACGCCCTTTTTGGCCAAGTGCATCATTGTGGACGTTCTGCCTCTTCTCCTATGCTTTAAATGCAATTCCAGCCTACCTCCTGAAATCGGTTTCCTGCAATTCTGCCCCGCTTCCATGTCCTCTTGGCAGCCTTACTTCAGTATATTTTTGGACGATAGCTGTCATTTATAACTCTGCAGGTTTGTGAATTACAGTGCCCCTGAGCTCCTTTCTTCAACTCGCTTTCTTGTGAGCTGGCCGCAACACCGCAGGATTGCTTCAGGCCCTAGTGTAGTTCTGGCATGGCACGCTGAGCCGTTGTTTATTTCCTCTTCCTGGTGGGTAATGAGAGTTAAATTTGCCCGTCCAGACACCTCCAGCTAGTCTCTCATTGGTTCTCCCTATTCCTGTTCATCTTCCGCAGAAATTGCAAACTGAGCCAAACAGGAGGTTAAAGGCACTGACTCTCCAAGTCGGGAGAGTGTTAGTAAAGTGTTGGAATGTTGCACCCGAGTACCAGGGGATGAAAACTGAGACACATTTGAACACGTTTCCCCATCACATGGTGGATCATATCCTGCTTTCCACATGCATGTTTTCGCTGAAGGAAGAATCCCTTAAACCTGGAGAGTTGAGACCCATGGAATGGGTACCATGCAATATGACTTCAAAGGGTCTGCATTTGCTCACCGAACCTCACCAATCCTATCACTGCTGCATTTATACCACTGTAAACACACTTGATTCTCTTTCAGAGACATAGCAATCCATAGGATTTAAGATACTTACTAGTCAGGTATATTGTTAGGCGTTTAATATGGGGTGTTGAGTCCACTTCGTTGAGCAAGGAGTAGCTCTTGTCTATTACATATTTGGCTTATGGAACGGTATCTGTGCTAATTTCAATCTCTGGTTTTATGCAGCACCCCAACTCACCTTTCCCCTTAAGCAAACATAAGTTGGTTTTCTACATTTGAGACCCTGTTCTGTTTTGTAATTCAGTGCCTGTGTATCCAAGATTACATTCCGTGTACTAGTGATATCTTATGATGTTTCTTTTTCTGTGTGACTTATTTCACTTAGAATCATCTTACCTGAATCCACTCATTATGCTGCTACGGGCCTGATGACATAGATTTCTTTGCTGAGTGATATTGCATTGTACGTAAGTACCACAACTTCTTTATCCATTTTTCACTTTCTGCGATATTGAACTTGTACCATAAACGAGGTTCTTGTAAACAGAGCCGTCCCAAACTTTGGGTTGGCTGTGTCATTTTGATTTTAATTTCCCTAAACTATAGGACCATAAGTGGAAGTGCCCCAGTCTCTGTTGCTTTGTTTTTTAGATGTTTCAGGAAACACCATACACTTCTCCCGAGTGGCTGTTGGCAATTTACATCCCGCCCATCAGCATAACAAGGCTCCCAGTTCTCCATGGCCTGTCCTGCCTTTCTGGATTTTACACTTTTTTCAGATGGCCCTTTTGACCAGGGGGAAGTGAGACTTCATTGTAGTGCGGATTTCCTTTGCAAGCTTGCTTGGTTGGCCAAAAAGTGCGTATGTGTTTTTTCCTGAATATATTCAGGAAAAAACACATACGCACTTTTTGGCCAAGTGCATCATTGTGGACGTTCTGCCTCTTTTCCTATGCTTTAAATGCAATTCCAACCTACCTCCTGAAATCGGTTTCCTGCAATTCTGCCCCGCTTTCAAGTCCTCTTGGCAGCCTGACTTCAGTATATTTTTGGACGATTGCTGTCATTTATAACTCTGCAGGGTTGTGAATATCAGTGCCCCTGAGCTCCTTTCTTCAACTCGCTTTCTTGTGAGCTGGCCGCAACACCGCAGGATTGCTTCAGGCCCTAATCTGGTTCCAGTACGGCACGCTGAGCCTTTGGTTAATTCCATTCCTGGTGGGAAATGAGAGTTAAATTTTCCCGTCCAGACACCTCCAGCTAGTCTCTCATTGGTTCTCCCTATTCCTGTTCATCTTCCGCAGAAATTGCAAACTGGGCCAAACAGGAGGTTAAAAGCACTGACTCTCCAAGTCGGGAGAGTGTTAGTAAAGCGTCTGGAATGTTGCACCCGAGTACCAGGGGACGAGAACGGAGACATATTTGAACACGTCTCCCGAGCACACGTTTGATCATACTCTGGGTTCCACATGCATGGTTTAGCTGAAGGAAGAATCCCTTAAAGCTGGAGAGTGGAGACCCGTGGAATGGGTACCATGCAATATGACTTCAAAGGGTCTTCATTTGCTCACCGAACCTCTCCAATCCTATCACTGCTGCGTTTATGCCAGTGTACACACGCTTGATTCTCTTTCGGAGACATAGCAATCCATAGGTTTTAAGATACTTAGTAGTCAGGTACATTCTTAGGCGTTTAATATGGGGTGTTGAGTCCATTTCGTTGAGCAAGGAGTAGCTCTTGTCTATTCCATATTTGGATTAAGGAACTTTATCTGTGCTCATTTCAATCTCTGGTTTTATTCAGCACCCCAACTCACCTTTCCCCTTAAGCAAGCATAAGTTGGTTTTCTAAATTTGAGACCCTGTTCTGTTTTGTAATCCAGTTCTTGTGTAGCCAAGTTTACATTCCGTGTATTAGTGATATCTTATGATGTTTCTTTTTCTGTGTGACTTATTTCAGTTAGAAGCATCATACCTGAATCCACTCATTATGCTGCTACGGGACTGATGACATAGATGTCATTGCCGAGTGATATTGCATTGTACGTAAGTACCACAACTTCTTTATCCATTTTGCGCTTTCTGCGATATTGAACTTGTACCGTAAACGAGCCGTCCCAAACTTTGGGGTGGCTGTGCCTTTTTGATTTTAATTTCCCTAAGCTATAGGACCATAAGTGGAAGTGCCCCAGGCTTTGTTGCTTTGCTTTTTAGATGTTTCAGGAAACACCATACACTTCTCCCCAGTGGCTGTTAGCAATTTACATCCCGCCCATCAGCATAACAAGGCTCCCAGTTCTCCATGGCCTGTCCTGCCTTTCTGGATTTTACACTTTTATCAGATGGCCCTTTTGACCGGGGGGAAGTGAGACTTCATTGTAGTGCAGATTTCCTTTGCAAGCTTGCTTGGTTGGCCAAAAAGGGCGTATGCGTTTTTTCCTGAATATATTCAGGAAAAAACGCATACGCCCTTTTTGGCCAAGTGCATCATTGTGGACGTTCTGCCTCTTTTCCTATGCTTTAAATGCAATTCCAGCCTACCTCCTGAAATCGGTTTCCTGCAATTCTGCCCCGCTTTCAAGTCCTCTTGGCAGCCTGACTTCAGTATATTTTTGGACGATAGCTGTCATTTATAACTCTGCAGGTTTGTGAATTACAGTGCCCCTGAGCTCCTTTCTTCAAGTCGGTTTCTTGTGAGCTGACCGCAACACAGCAGGATTGCTTCAGGCCCTCATCTGGTTCCGGCACGGCACGCTGAGCCTTTGGTTAATTCCTCTTCCTGGTGGGAAATGAGAGTTAAATTTGCCCGTCTAGACACCTCCAGCTAGTCTCTCATTGGTTCTCCCTATTAGTGTTCATCTTCCGCAGAAATTGCAAACTGGGCCAAACAGGAGGTTAAAGGCACTGACTCTCCAAGTCGGGACAGTGTTAGTAAGCGTCTGGAATGTTGCACCCGAGTACCTGGGGACGAGAACGCAGACATATTTGAACACGTCTCCCGAGCACACGTTTAATCATACTCTGAGTTCCACATGCATGGTTTAGCTGAAGGAAGAATCCCTTAAAGCTGGAGAGTGGAGACCCGTGGAATGGGTACCATGCAATATGACTTCAAAGGTTCTTCATTTGCTCACCGAACCTCTCCAATCCTATCACTGCTGCGTTTATGCCAGTGTACACACGCTTGATTCTCTTTCGGAGACATAGCAATCCATAGGTTTTAAGATACTTACTAATCAGGTACATTCTTAGGCGTTTAATATGGGGTGTTGAGTCCATTTCGTTGAGCAAGGAGTAGCTCTTGTCTATTCCATATTTGGCTTAAGGAACTTTATCTGTGCTCATTTCAATCTCTGGTTTTATGCAGCACCCCAACTCACCTTTCCCCTTAAGCAAGCATATGTTGATTTTGTAAATTTGAGACCCTGTTCTGTTTTGTAATCCAGTTCCTGTGTAGCCAAGTTTACATTCTGTGTATTAGTGATATCTTATGATGTTTCTTTTTCTGTGTGACTTATTTCAGTTAGAATCATCATACCTGAATCCACTGATTATGCTGCTACGGGCCTGATGACATAGATGTCATTGCTGAGTGATATTGCATTGTACGTAAGTACCACAACTTCTTAATCCATTTTGCGCTTTCTGCGATATTGAACTTGTACCGTAAACGAGCCATCCCAAACTTTGGGGTGGCTGTGTCTTTTTGATTGTAATTTCCCTAAGCTATAGGACCATAAGTGGAAGTGCCCCAGGCTCTGTTGCTTTGTTTTTTAGATGTTTCAGGAAACACCATACATTTCTCCCGAGTGGCTGTTGGCAATTTACATCCCACCCATCAGCCTAACCAGGCTCCCAGTTCTCCATGGCCTGTCCTGCCTTTCTGGATTTTACACTTTTTTCAGATGGCCCTTTTGACCGGGGGGAAGTGAGACTTCATTGTAGTGCAGATTTCCTTTGCAAGCTTGCTTGGTTGGCCAAAAAGGGCGTATGCGTTTTTTCCTGAATATATTCAGGAAAAAACACATACGCACTTTTTGGCCAAGTGCATCATTGTCGACGTTCTGCCTCTTTTCCTATGCTTTAAATGCAATTCCAGCCTACCTCCTGAAATCGGTTTCCTGCAATTCTGCCCCGCTTTCAAGTCCTCTTGGCAGTCTTACTTCAGTATATTTTGGGACGATAGCTGTCATTTATAACTCTTCAGGTTTGTGAATTACAGTGCCCCTGAGCTCCTTTCTTCAACTCGCTTTCTTGTGAGCTGGCCGCAACACAGCAGGATTGCTTCAGGCCCTCATCTGGTTCCGGCACGGCACGCTGAGCCTTTGGTTAATTCCTCTTCCTGGTGGGAAATGAGAGTTAAATTTGCCCGTCTAGACACCTCCAGCTAGTCTCTCATTGGTTCTCCCTATTAGTGTTCATCTTCCGCAGAAATTGCAAACTGGGCCAAACAGGAGGTTAAAGGCACTGACTCTCCAAGTCGGGACAGTGTTAGTAAGCGTCTGGAATGTTGCACCCGAGTACCTGGGGACGAGAACGCAGACATATTTGAACACGTCTCCCGAGCACACGTTTAATCATACTCTGAGTTCCACATGCATGGTTTAGCTGAAGGAAGAATCCCTTAAAGCTGGAGAGTGGAGACCCGTGGAATGGGTACCATGCAATATGACTTCAAAGGTTCTTCATTTGCTCACCGAACCTCTCCAATCCTATCACTGCTGCGTTTATGCCAGTGTACACACGCTTGATTCTCTTTCGGAGACATAGCAATCCATAGGTTTTAAGATACTTACTAATCAGGTACATTCTTAGGCGTTTAATATGGGGTGTTGAGTCCATTTCGTTGAGCAAGGAGTAGCTCTTGTCTATTCCATATTTGGCTTAAGGAACTTTATCTGTGCTCATTTCAATCTCTGGTTTTATGCAGCACCCCAACTCACCTTTCCCCTTAAGCAAGCATATGTTGATTTTGTAAATTTGAGACCCTGTTCTGTTTTGTAATCCAGTTCCTGTGTAGCCAAGTTTACATTCTGTGTATTAGTGATATCTTATGATGTTTCTTTTTCTGTGTGACTTATTTCAGTTAGAATCATCATACCTGAATCCACTGATTATGCTGCTACGGGCCTGATGACATAGATGTCATTGCTGAGTGATATTGCATTGTACGTAAGTACCACAACTTCTTAATCCATTTTGCGCTTTCTGCGATATTGAACTTGTACCGTAAACGAGCCATCCCAAACTTTGGGGTGGCTGTGTCTTTTTGATTGTAATTTCCCTAAGCTATAGGACCATAAGTGGAAGTGCCCTAGGCTCTGTTGCTTTGTTTTTTAGATGTTTCAGGAAACACCATACATTTCTCCCGAGTGGCTGTTGGCAATTTACATCCCACCCATCAGCCTAACCAGGCTCCCAGTTCTCCATGGCCTGTCCTGCCTTTCTGGATTTTACACTTTTTTCAGATGGCCCTTTTGACCGGGGGGAAGTGAGACTTCATTGTAGTGCAGATTTCCTTTGCAAGCTTGCTTGGTTGGCCAAAAAGGGCGTATGCGTTTTTTCCTGAATATATTCAGGAAAAAACACATACGCACTTTTTGGCCAAGTGCATCATTGTCGACGTTCTGCCTCTTTTCCTATGCTTTAAATGCAATTCCAGCCTACCTCCTGAAATCGGTTTCCTGCAATTCTGCCCCGCTTTCAAGTCCTCTTGGCAGTCTTACTTCAGTATATTTTGGGACGATAGCTGTCATTTATAACTCTTCAGGTTTGTGAATTACAGTGCCCCTGAGCTCCTTTCTTCAACTCGCTTTCTTGTGAGCTGGCCGCAACACCACAGGATTGCTTCAGGCCCTAATCTGGATCCGGCACGGCACGCTGAGCCTTTGGTTAATTCCTCTTCCTGGTGGGAAATGAGAGTTAAATTTGCCCGTCCAGACACCTCCAGCTAGTCTCTCATTGGTTCTCCCTATTCCTGTTCATCTTCCGCAGAAATTGCAAACTGGGCCAAACAGGAGGTTAAAGGCACTGACTCTCCAAGTCGGGAGAGTGTTAGTAAAGCGTCTGGAATGTTGCACCCGAGTACCAGGGGACAAGAACGGAGACATATTTGAACACGTCTCCCAAGCACACGTTTGATCATACTCTGAGTTCCACATGCATGGTTTAGCTGAAGGAAGAATCCCTTAAACCTGGAGAGTTGAGACCCGTGGAATGGGTACCATGCAATAAGACTGCAAAGGGTCTTGATTTGCTCACTGAACCTCTCCAATTCTATCACTGCTACGTTTATGTCAGTGTACACACGCTTGATTCTCTTTCGGAGACATAGCAATCCATAGGATTTAAGATACTTACTAGTCAGGTACATTCTTAGGCGTTTAAATGGCGTGTTGTGTCCATTTCGTTGAGCAAGGAGTTGCTCTTGTCTATTCCATATTTGGCTTAAGGAACTTTATCTGTGCTCATTTCAATCTCTGGTTTTATGCAGCACCCCAACTCACCTTTCCCCTTAAGCAAGCATAAGTTGGTTTTCTAAATTTGAGACCCTGTTCTGTTTTGTAATCCAGTTCTTGTGTAGCCAAGTTTACATTCCGTGTATTAGTGATATCTTATGATTTTTCTTTTTCTGTGTGACTTATTTCAATTAGAAGCATCATACCTCAATCCACTCATCATGCTGCTACGGGCCTGATGACATAGATGTCATTGATGAGTGATATTGCATTGTACGTAAGTACCACAACTTCTTTATCCATTTTGCGCTTTCTGCGATATTGAACTTTTACCGTAAACGAGGTTCTTGTAAACAGAGCCCTCCGAAATTTTGGGGTGGCTGTGTCTGTTTGATTTTAATTTCCCTAAGCTATACGACCATAAGTGGAAGTGCCCCACGCTCTGTTGCTTTGTTTTTTGATGTTTCAGGAAACAACATACACTTCTCCCGAGTGGCTGTTGGCCATTTATATCCCGCCCATCAGCATAACAAGGCTCCCAGTTCTCCATGGCCTGTCCTGCCTTTCTGGATTTTACACTTTTTTCAGATGGCCCTTTTGACCGGGGGGAAGTGAGACTTCATTGTAGTGCAGATTTCCTTTGCAAGCTTGCTTGGTTGGCCAAAAAGAGCGTATGCGTTTTTTCCTGAATATATTCAGGAAAAAACGCATACGCCCTTTTTGGCCAAGTGCATCATTGTCGACGTTCTGCCTCTTTTCCTATGCTTTAAATGCAATTCCAGTCTACCTCCTGAAATCGGTTTCCTGCAATTCTGCCCCGCTTTCAAGTCCTCTTGGCAGCCTTACTTCAGTATATTTT
Organism: Lagenorhynchus albirostris; assembly: GCF_949774975.1. Classification (NCBI taxonomy): domain Eukaryota; kingdom Metazoa; phylum Chordata; class Mammalia; order Artiodactyla; family Delphinidae; genus Lagenorhynchus; species Lagenorhynchus albirostris. The sequence goes on along the minus strand of NW_026783618.1, from coordinate 60,495 downwards.
TGGACGATAGCTGTCATTTATAACTCTGCAGGTTTGTGAATTACAGTGCCCCTGAGCTCCTTTCTTCAAGTCGCTTTCTTGTGAGCTGGCCGCAACACCACAGATTGCTTCAGGCCCTAATCTGGTTCCGGCACGGCACGCTTACCCTTAGGTTAATTCCTCTTCCTGGTGGGAAAGGAGAGTTAACTTTGCCCGTCCAGACACCTCCAGCTAGTCTCTCATTGGTTCTCCCTATTCCTGTTCATTTTCCGCAGAAATTGCAAACTGGGCCAAACAGGAGTTTAAAGGCACTGACTCTCCAAGTCGGGAGAGAGTTAGTAAAGCGTCTGGAATGTTGCAACCGAGTACCAGGGGGCGAGAACTGTGACCTATTGGAACACGTCTCCCGATCACACGGTTGATCATACTCTGAGTTCCACATGCATGGTTTAGCTGAAGGAAGAATCCCTTAAACCTGGAGAGTTGAGACCGTGGAAAGGGTACCATGCAATATGACTTCAAAGGGTCTTCATTTGCTCACCGAACCTCTCCAATCCTATCACTGCTGCGTTTATGCCAGTGTACACACGCTTGATTCTCTTTCGGAGGCATAGCAATCCATAGGTTTTAAGATACTTACTAGTCAGGTACATTCTTAGGCGTTTAATATGGGGTGTTGAGTCCATTTCGTTGAGCAAGGAGTAGCTCTTGTCTATTCCATATTTGGCTTATGGAACGGTATCTGTGCTCATTTCAATCTCTGGTTTTATGCAGCACCCCAACTCACCTTTCCCCTTAAGCAAGCATAAGTTGGTTTTCTACATTTGAGACCCTGTTCTGTTTTGTAATCCAGTTCTTGTGTAGCCAAGTTTACATTCCGTGTATTAGTGATATCTTATGATGTTTCTTTTTCTGTGTGACTTATTTCAGTTAGAAGCATCATACCTGAATCTACTCCTTATGCTGCTATGGGCCTGATGATATAGATGTCATTGCAGAGTGATATTACATTGTACGTAAGTACCACAACTTCTTTATCCATTTTTCACTTTCTGTGATATTGAACTTGTACCATAAACGAGGTTCTTGTAAACAGAGCCGTCCCAAACTTTGGGGTGGCTGTGTCTTTTTGATTTTAATTTCCCTAACCTATAGGACCATAAGTGGAAGTGCCCCAGGGTCTGTTGCTTTGTTTTTTAGATGTTTCAGGAAACACCATACACTTCTCCCGAGTGGCTGTTGGCAATTTACATCCCGCCCATCAGCATAACAAGGCTCCCAGTTCTCCATGGCCTGTCCTGCCTTTCTGGATTTTACACTTTTTTCAGATGGCCCTTTTGACCGGGGGGAAGTGAGACTTCATTGTAGTGCAGATTTCCTTTGCAAGCTTGCTTGGTTGGCCAAAAAGGGCGTATGCGTTTTTTCCTGAATATATTCAGGAAAGAACGCATACGCCCTTTTTGGCCAAGTGCATCATTGTCGACGTTCTGCCTCTTTTCCTATGCTTTAAATGCAATTCCAGCCTACCTCCTGAAATCGGTTTCCTGCAATTCTGCCCCGCTTTCAAGTCCTCTTGGCAGCCTGACTTCAGTATATTTTTGGACGATAGCTGTCATTTATAACTCTGCAGGTTTGTGAATTACAGTGCCCCTGAGCTCCATTCTTCAAGTCGGTTTCTTGTGAGCTGGCCGCAACACCGCAGGATTGCTTCAGGCCCTAATCTGGTTCCGGCACGGCACGCTGAGCCTTTGGTTAATTCCTCTTCCTGGTGGGAAATGAGAGTTAAATTTGCCCGTCCAGACACCTCCAGCTAGTCTCTCATTGGATCTCCCTATTCCTGTTTATCTTCCGCAGAAATTGCAAACTGGGCCAAACAGGAGGTTAAAGGCACTGACTCTCCAAGTCGTGAGTGTGTCAGTAAAGCGTCTGGAATGTTGCACCCGAGTACCAGGGGACGAGAACGGAGACATATTTGAACACGTCTCCCGATCACACGTTTGATCATACTCTGGGTTCCACATGCATGGTTTAGCTGAAGGAAGAATCCCTTAAAGCTGGAGTGTGGAGTCCCGTGGAATGGGTACCATGCAATATGACTTCAAAGGGTCTTCATTTGCTCACCGAACCTCTCCAATCCTATCACTGCTGCGTTTATGCCAGTGTACACACGCTTGATTCTCTTTCGGAGACATAGCAATCCATAGGTTTTAAGATACTAACTAGTCAGGTACATTCTTTGGCGTTTAATATGGGGTGTTGAGTCCATTTCCTTGAGCAAGGAGTAGCTCTTGTCTATTCCATATTTGGCTTAAGGAACTTTATCTGTGCTCATTTCAGTCTCTGGTTTTATGCAGCACCCCAACTCACCTTTCCCCTTAAGCAAGCATAAGTTGGTTTTCTAAATTTGGGACCCTGTTCTGTTTTGTAATTCAGTTCCTGTGTAGCCAAGTTTATATTCTGTGTATTAGTGATACCTTATGATGTTTCTTTCTCTTTGTGACTTATTTCAGTTACAATCATCATACCTGAATCCACTCATTATGCTGCTACGGGCCTGATGACATAGATTTCATTGCTGAGTGATATTGCATTGTACGTAAGTACCACAACTTCTTTATCCATTTTTCACTTTCTGCGATATTGAACATGTACGGTAAACGAGGTTCTTCTAAACAGAGCCGTCCCAAACTTTGGGGTGGCTGTGTCTTTTTGATTTTAATTTCCCTAAGATATAGGACCATAAGTGGAAGTGCCCCAGGCTCTGTTGCTTTGTTTTTTAGATGTTTCAGGAAACACCATACACTTCTCCCGAGTGGCTGTTGGCAATTTACATCCCGCCCATCAGCATAACAAGGCTCCCAGTTCTCCATGGCCTGTCCTGCCTTTCTGGATTTTACACTTTTTTCAGATGGCCCTTTTGACCAGGGGCAAGTGAGACTTCATTGTAGTGCAGATTTCCTTTGCAAGCTTGCTTGGTTGGCCAAAAAGGGCGTATGCGTTTTTTCCTGAATATATTCAGGAAAAAACGCATACGCCCTTTTTGGCCAAGTGCATCATTGTGGACGTTCTGCCTCTTTTCCTATGCTTTAAATGCAATTCCAGTCTACCTCCTGAAATCGGTTTCCTGCAATTCTGCCCCGCTTTCAAGTCTTCTTGGTAGCCTTACTTCAGTATATTTTTGGACGATAGCTGTCATTTATAACTCTGCAGGTTTGTGAATTACAGTGTCCCTGAGCTCCTTTCTTCAAGTCGGTTTCTTGTGAGCTGGCCGCAACACCGCAAGATTGCTTCAGGCCCTAATCTGGTTCCGGCACGGCACGCTGAGCCTTTGGTTAATTCCTCTTCCTGGTGGGAAAGGAGAGTTAAATTTGCCCGTCCAGACACCTCCAGCTAGTCTCTCATTGGTTCTCCCTATTCCTGTTCATCTTCCGCAGAAATTGCAAACTGGGCCAAACAGGAGGTTAAAGGCACTGACTCTCCAAGTCGGGAGAGTGTTAGTAAAGCGTCTGGAATGTTGCACCCGAGTACCTGGGGACGAGAACGGAGACATATTTGAACACGTCTCCCAAGCACACGTTTGATCATACTCTGAGTTCCACATGCATGGTTTAGCTGAAGGAAGAATCCCTTAAAGCTGGAGAGTGGAGACCCGTGGAATGGGTACCATGCAATATGACTTCAAAGGGTCTTCATTTGCTCACCGAACCTCTCCAATCCTATCACTGCTGCGTTTATGCCAGTGTACACATGCTTGATTCTCTTTTGGAGACATAGCAATCCATAGGTTTTAAGATACTTACTAGTCAGGTACATTCTTAGGCGTTTAATATGGGGTGTTGAGTCCATTTCGTTGAGCAAGGAGTAGCTGTTGTCTATTCCATATTTGGCTTAAGGAACTTTATCTGTGCTCATTTCAATCTCTGGTTTTATGCAGCACCCCAACTCACCCTTCCCCTTAAGCAAGCATAAGTTGGTTTTCTAAATTTGAGACCCTGTTCTGTTTTGTAATCCAGTTCTTGTGTAGCCAAGTTTACATTCTGTGTATTAGTGATATCTTATGATGTTTCTTTTTCTGTGTGACTTATTTCAGTTAGAAGCATCATACCTGAATCCACTCATTATGCTGCTACGGGCCTGATGACATAGATTTCATTGCCGAGTGATATTGCATTGTACGTAAGTACCACAACTTCTTTATCCATTTTGCGCTTTCTGCGATATTGAACTTGTACCGTAAACGAGCCGTCCCAAATTTTGGGGTGGCTGTGTCTTTTTGATTTTAATTTCCCTAAGCTATACGACCATAAGTGGAAGTGCCCCAGGCTCTGTTGCTTTGTTTTTTGATGTTTCAGGAAACACCATACACCTCTCCCGAGTGGCTGTTGGCAATTTACATCCCGCCCATCAGCATAACAAGGCTCCCAGTTCTCCATGGCCTGTCCTGCCTTTCTGGATTTTACACTTTTTTCAGATGGCCCTTTTGACTGGGGGGAAGTGAGACTTCATTGTAGTGCAGATTTCCTTTGCAAGCTTGCTTGGTTGGCCAAAAAGGGCGTATGCGTTTTTTCCTGAATATATTCAGGAAAAAACGCATACGCCCTTTTTGGCCAAGTGCATCATTGTGGACGTTCTGCCTCTTTTCCTATGCTTTAAATGCAATTCCAGCCTACCTCCTGAAATCGGTTTCCTGCAATTCTGCCCCGCTTTCAAGTCCTCTTGGCAGCCTGACTTCAGTATATTTTTGGACGATAGCTGTCATTTATAACTCTGCAGGTTTGTGAATTACAGTGCCCCTGAGCTCCTTTCTTCAACTCGCTTTCTTGTGAGCTGTCCGCAACACCGCATGATTGCTTCAGGCCCTAATCTGGTTCCGGCACGGCACGCTGAGCCTTTGGTTAATTCCTCTTCCTGGTGGGAAATGAGAGTTAAATTTGCCCGTCCAGACACCTCCAGCTAGTCTCTCATTGGTTCTCCCTATTCCTGTTCATCTTCCACAGAAATTGCAAACTGGGCCAAACAGGAGGTTAAAGGCACTGACTCTCCAAGTCGGGAGAGTGTTAGTAAAGCGTCTGGAATGTTGCACCCGAGTACCAGGGGACGAGAACGGACATATTTGAACACGTCTCCCGATCACACGTTTGATCATACTCTGGGTTCCACATGCATGGTTTAGCTGAAGGAAGAATCCCTTAAAGCTGGATCGTGGAGACCCGTGGAATGGGTACCATGCAATATGACTTCAAAGGGTCTTCATTTGCTCACCGAACCTCTCCAATCCTATCACTGCTGCGTTTATGCCAGTGTACACACGCTTGATTCTCTTTCGGAGGCATAGCAATCCATAGGTTTTAAGATACTTACTAGTCAGGTACATTCTTAGGCGTTTAATATGGGGTGTTGAGTCCATTTCGTTGAGCAAGGAGTAGCTCTTGTCTATTCCATATTTGGCTTATGGAACGGTATCTGTGCTCATTTCAATCTCTGGTTTTATGCAGCACCCCAACTCACCTTTCCCCTTAAGCAAGAATAAGTTGGTTTTCTACATTTGAGACCCTGTTCTGTTTTGTAATTCAGTTCCTGTGTAGCCAAGTTTACATTCCACATATTAGTGATATCTTATGATGTTTCTTTTTCTGTGTGACTTATTTCAGTTAGAATCATCATACCTGAATCCACTCATTATGCTGCTACGGGCCTGATGACATACATGTCATTGCTGAGTGATATTGCACTGTACGTAAGTACCACAACTTCTTTATCCATTTTTCACTTTCTGCGATATTGAACTTGTACCGTAAACGAGGTTCTTGTAAACAGAGCCGTCCCAAATTTTGGGGTGGCTGTGTCGTTTTGATTTTAATTTCCCTAAACTAAAGGACGATAAGTGGAAGTGCCCTAGGCTCTGTTGCTTTGTTTTTTAGATGTTTCGGGAAAGACCATACACTTCTCCCGAGTGGCTGTTGGCAATTTACATCCCGCCCGTCAGCATAACAAGGCTCCCAGTTCTCCATGGCCTGTCCTGCCTTTCTGGATTTTACACTTTTTTCAGATGGCCCTTTTGACCGGGGGGAAGTGAGACTTCATTGTAGTGCAGATTTCCTTTGCAAGCTTGCTTGGTTGGCCAAAAAGGGCGTATGCGTTTTTTCCTGAATATATTCAGGAAAAAACGCATACGCCCTTTTTGGCCAAGTGCATCATTGTCGACGTTCTGCCTCTTTTCCTATGCTTTACATGCAATTCCGGTCTACCTCCTGAAATCGGTTTCCTGCAATTCTGCCCCGCTGTCAAGTCCTCTTGGCAGCCTTAGTTCAATATATTTTTGGACGATAGCTGTCATTTATAACTCTGCAGGTTTGTGAATTACAGTGCCCCTGAGCTCCTTTCTTCAACTCGCTTTCTTGTGAGCTGGCCGCAACACCGCAGGATTGCTTCGGGCCCTAATTTGGTTACGGCATGGCACGCTGAGCCTTTGGTTAATTCCCTTCCTGGTGGGAAATGAGAGTTAAATTTGCCCGTCCAGACACCTCCAGCTAGTCTCTCATTGGTTCTCCCTATTCCTGTTCATCTTCCGCAGTAATTGCAAACTGGGCCAAACAGGAGGTTAAAGGCACTGACTCTCCAAGTCGGGAGAGTGTTAGTAAAGCGTCTGGAATGTTGCACCCGAGTACCAGGGGACGAGAACGGAGACATATTGGAACACGTCTCCCGATCACACGTTTGATCATACTCAGGGTTCCACATGCATGGTTTAGCTGAAGGAAGAATCCCTTAAACCTGGAGAGTTGAGACCCGTGGAACGGGTACCATGCAATGTGACTGCAAAGGGTCTTCATTTGCTCACCGAACCTCTCCAATCCTATCACTGCTGCGTTTATGTCAGTGTACGCACACTTGATTCTCTTTAGGAGACATAGCAATCCATAGGCTTTAAGATACTTACTAGTCAGGTACATTCTTAGGCGTTTAATATGGGGTGTTGAGTCCATTTCGTTGAGCAAGGAGTAGCTCTTGTCTATTCCATATTTGGCTTAAGGAACTTTATCTGTGCTCATTTCAATCTCTGGTTTTATGCAGCACCCCAACTCACCTTTCCCCTTAAGCAAGCATAAGTTGGTTTTCTAAATTTGAGACCCTGTTCTGTTTTGTAATCCAGTTCTTGTGTAGCCAAGTTTACATTCTGTGTATTAGTGATATCTTATGATGTTTCTTTTTCTGTGTGACTTATTTCAGTTAGAAGCATCATACCTGAATCTACTCCTTATGCTGATATGGGCCTGATGATATAGATGTCATTGCAGAGTGATATTACATTGTACGTAAGTACCACAACTTCTTTATCCATTTTTCACTTTCTGTGATATTGAACTTGTACCATAAACGAGGTTCTTGTAAATAGAGCCGTCCCAAATTTTGGGGTGGCTGTGTCTTTTTGATTTTAATTTCCCTAACCTATAGGACCATAAGTGGAAGTGCCCCAGGCTCTGTTGCTTTGTTTTTTAGATGTTTCAGGAAACACCATACACTTCTCCCGAGTGGCTGTTGGCAATTTACATCCCGTCCATCAGCATAACAAGGCTCCCAGTTCTCCATGGCCTGTCCTGCCTTTCTGGATTTTACACTTTTTTCAGATGGCCCTTTTGACCGGGGGGAAGTGAGACTTCATTGTAGTGCAGATTTCCTTTGCAAGCTTGCTTGGTTGGCCAAAAAGGGCGTATGCGTTTTTTCCTGAATATATTCAGGAAAAAACGCATACGCCCTTTTTGGCCAAGTGCATCATTGTCGACGTTCTGCCTCTTTTCCTATGCTTTAAATGCAATTCCAGCCTACCTCCTGAAATCGGTTTCCTGCAATTCTGCCCCGCTTTCAAGTCCTCTTGGCAGCCTGACTTCAGTATATTTTTGGACGATAGCTGTCATTTATAACTCTGCAGGTTTGTGAATTACAGTGCCCCTGAGCTCCATTCTTCAAGTCGGTTTCTTGTGAGCTGGCCGCAACACCGCAGGATTGCTTCAGGCCCTAATCTGGTTCCGGCACGGCACGCTGAGCCTTTGGTTAATTCCTCTTCCTGGTGGGAAATGAGAGTTAAATTTGCCCGTCCAGACACCTCCAGCTAGTCTCTCATTGGATCTCCCTATTCCTGTTTATCTTCCGCAGAAATTGCAAACTGGGCCAAACAGGAGGTTAAAGGCACTGACTATCCAAGTCGTGAGAGTGTCAGTAAAGCGTCTGGAATGTTGCACCCGAGTACCAGGGGACGAGAACGGAGACATATTTGAACACGTCTCCCGATCACACGTTTGATCATACTCTGGGTTCCACATGCATGGTTTAGCTGAAGGAAGAATCCCTTAAAGCTGGAGTGTGGAGTCCCGTGGAATGGGTACCATGCAATATGACTTCAAAGGGTCTTCATTTGCTCACCGAACCTCTCCAATCCTATCACTGCTGCGTTTATGCCAGTGTACACACGCTTGATTCTCTTTCGGAGACATAGCAATCCATAGGTTTTAAGATACTAACTAGTCAGGTACATTCTTTGGCGTTTAATATGGGGTGTTGAGTCCATTTCCTTGAGCAAGGAGTAGCTCTTGTCTATTCCATATTTGGCTTAAGGAACTTTATCTGTGCTCATTTCAGTCTCTGGTTTTATGCAGCACCCCAACTCACCTTTCCCCTTAAGCAAGCATAAGTTGGTTTTCTAAATTTGGGACCCTGTTCTGTTTTGTAATTCAGTTCCTGTGTAGCCAAGTTTATATTCTGTGTATTAGTGATACCTTATGATGTTTCTTTCTCTTTGTGACTTATTTCAGTTACAATCATCATACCTGAATCCACTCATTATGCTGCTACGGGCCTGATGACATAGATTTCATTGCTGAGTGATATTGCATTGTACGTAAGTACCACAACTTCTTTATCCATTTTTCACTTTCTGCGATATTGAACATGTATGGTAAACGAGGTTCTTCTAAACAGAGCCGTCCCAAACTTTGGGGTGGCTGTGTCTTTTTGATTTTAATTTCCCTAAGATATAGGACCATAAGTGGAAGTGCCCCAGGCTCTGTTGCTTTGTTTTTTAGATGTTTCAGGAAACACCATACACTTCTCCCGAGTGGCTGTTGGCAATTTACATCCCGCCCATCAGCATAACAAGGCTCCCAGTTCTCCATGGCCTGTCCTGCCTTTCTGGATTTTACACTTTTTTCAGATGGCCCTTTTGACTGGGGGGAAGTGAGACTTCATTGTAGTGCAGATTTCCTTTGCAAGCTTGCTTGGTTGGCCAAAAAGGGCGTATGCGTTTTTTCCTGAATATATTCAGGAAAAAACGCATACGCCCTTTTTGGCCAAGTGCATCATTGTGGACGTTCTGCCTCTTTTCCTATGCTTTAAATGCAATTCCAGTCTACCTCCTGAAATCGGTTTCCTGCAATTCTGCCCCGCTTTCAAGTCCTCTTGGTAGCCTTACTTCAGTATATTTTTGGACGATAGCTGTCATTTATAACTCTGCAGGTTTGTGAATTACAGTGTCCCTGAGCTCCTTTCTTCAAGTCGGTTTCTTGTGAGCTGGCCGCAACACCGCAAGATTGCTTCAGGCCCTAATCTGGTTCCGGCACGGCACACTGAGCCTTTGGTTAATTCCTCTTCCTGGTGGGAAAGGAGAGTTAAATTTGCCCGTCCAGACACCTCCAGCTAGTCTCTCATTGGTTCTCCCTATTCCTGTTCATCTTCCGCAGAAATTGCAAACTGGGCCAAACAGGAGGTTAAAGGCACTGACTCTCCAAGTCGGGAGAGTGTTAGTAAAGCGTCTGGAATGTTGCACCCGAGTACCTGGGGACGAGAACGGAGACATATTTGAACACGTCTCCCAAGCACACGTTTGATCATACTCTGAGTTCCACATGCATGGTTTAGCTGAAGGAAGAATCCCTTAAAGCTGGAGAGTGGAGACCCGTGGAATGGGTACCATGCAATATGACTTCAAAGGGTCTTCATTTGCTCACCGAACCTCTCCAATCCTATCACTGCTGCGTTTATGCCAGTGTACACATGCTTGATTCTCTTTTGGAGACATAGCAATCCATAGGTTTTAAGATACTTACTAGTCAGGTACATTCTTAGGCGTTTAATATGGGGTTTTGAGTCCATTTTGTTGAGCAAGGAGTAGCTCTTGTCTATTCCATATTTGGCTTAAGGAACTTTATCTGTGCTCATTTCAATATCTGGTTTTAGGCAGCACCCCAACTCACCTTTCCCCTTAAGCAAGCATAAGTTGGTTTTCTAAATTTGAGACCCTGTTCTGTTTTGTAATCCAGTTCTTGTGTAGCCAAGTTTACATTCCGTGTATTAGTGATATCTTATGATGTTTCTTTTTCTGTGTGACTTATTTCAGTTAGAAGCATCATACCTGAATCCACTCATTATGCTGCTATGGGCCTCATGATATAGATGTCATTGCTGAGTGATATTACATTGTACGTAAGTACCACAACTTCTTTATCCATTTTTCACTTTCTGTGATATTGAACTTGTACCATAAACGAGGTTCTTGTAAACAGAGCCGTCCCAAATTTTGGGATGGCTGTGTCTTTTTGATTTTAATTTCCCTAAGCTATAGGACCATAAGTGGAAGTGCCCCAGGCTCTGTTGCTTTGTTTTTTAGATGTTTCAGGAAACACCATACACTTCTCCAGAGTGGCTGTTGGCAATTTACATCCCGCCCATCAGCATAACAAGGCTCCCAGTTCTCCATGGCCTGTCCTGCCTTTCTGGATTTTACACTTTTTTCAGATGGCCCTTTTGACCGGGGGGAAGTGAGACTTCATTGTAGTGCAGATTTCCTTTGCAAGCTTGCTTGGTTGTCCAAAAAGGGCGTATGCGTTTTTTCCTGAATATATTCAGGAAAAAACGCATACGCCCTTTTTGGCCAAGTGCATCATTGTCGACGTTCTGCCTCTTTTCCTATGCTTTAAATGCAATTCCAGCCTACCTCCTGAAATCGGTTTCCTGCAATTCTGCCCCGCTTTAAAGTCCTCTTGGCAGCCTGACTTCAGTATATTTTTGGACAATAGCTGTCATTTATAACTCTGCAGGTTTGTGAATTACAGTGCCCCTGAGCTCCTTTCTTCAAGTCGGTTTCTTGTGAGCTGGCCGCAACACCGCAAGATTGCTTCAGGCCCTAATCTGGTTCCGGCACGGCACGCTGAGCCTTTGGTTAATTCCTCTTCCTGGTGGGAAATGAGAGTTAAATTTGCCCGTCCAGACACCTCCAGCTAGTCTCTCATTGGTTCTCCCTATTCCTGTTCATCTTCCGCAGAAATTGCAAACTGGGCCAAACAGGAGGTTAAAGGCACTGACTCTCCAAGTCGGGAGAGTGTTAGTAAAGGGTCTGGAATGTTGCACCCGAGTACAAGGGGACGAGAATGGAGACATATTTGAACACGTCTCCCGAGCACACGTTTGATCATACTCTGGGTTCCACATGCATGGTTTAGCTGAAGGAAGAATCCCTTAAACCTGGAGAGTTGAGACCCGTGGAATGGGTACCATGCAATATGACTGCAAAGGGTCTTCATTTGCTCACTGAACCTCTCCAATCCTATCACTGCTGCGTTTATGCCAGTGTACACACGTTTGATTCTCTTTCGGAGACATAGCAATCCATAGGTTTTAAGATACTTACTAGTCAGGTACATTCTTAGGCGTTTAATATGGGGTGTTGAGTCCATTTCGTTGAGCAAGGAGTAGCTGTTGTCTATTCCATATTTGGCTTAAGGAACTTTATCTGTGCTCATTTCAATCTCTGGTTTTATGCAGCACCCCAACTCACCCTTCCCCTTAAGCAAGCATAAGTTGGTTTTCTAAATTTGAGACCCTGTTCTGTTTTGTAATCCAGTTCTTGTGTAGCCAAGTTTACATTCTGTGTATTAGTGATATCTTATGATGTTTCTTTTTCTCTGTGACTTATTTCAGTTAGAAGCATCATACCTGAATCCACTCATTATGCTGCTACGGGCCTGATGACATAGATTTCATTGCCGAGTGATATTGCATTGTACGTAAGTACCACAACTTCTTTATCCATTTTGCGCTTTCTGCGATATTGAACTTTTACCGTAAACGAGGTTCTTGTAAACAGAGCCCTCCGAAATTTTGGGGTGGCTGTGTCTGTTTGATTTTAATTTCCCTAAGCTATACGACCATAAGTGGAAATGCCCCACGCTCTGTTGCTTTGTTTTTTGATGTTTCAGGAAACAACATACACCTCTCCCGAGTGGCTGTTGGCAATTTACATCCCGCCCATCAGCATAACAAGGCTCCCAGTTCTCCATGGCCTGTCCTGCCTTTCTGGATTTTACACTTTTTTCAGATGGCCCTTTTGACCGGGGGGAAGTGAGACTTCATTGTAGTGCAGATTTCCTTTGCAAGCTTGCTTGGTTGGCCAAAAAGGGCGTATGCGTTTTTTCCTGAATATATTCAGGAAAAAACGCATACGCCCTTTTTGGCCAAGTGCATCATTGTGGACGTTCTGCCTCTTTTCCTATGCTTTAAATGCAATTCCAGCCTACCTCCTGAAATCGGTTTCCTGCAATTCTGCCCCGCTTTCAAGTCCTCTTGGCAGCCTGACTTCAGTATATTTTTGGACGATAGCTGTCATTTATAACTCTGCAGGTTTGTGAATTACAGTGCCCCTGAGCTCCTTTCTTCAAGTCGGTTTCTTGTGAGCTGACCGCAACACAGCAGGATTGCTTCAGGCCCTCATCTGGTTCCGGCACGGCACGCTGAGCCTTTGGTTAATTCCTCTTCCTGGTGGGAAATGAGAGTTAAATTTGCCCGTCTAGACACCTCCAGCTAGTCTCTCATTGGTTCTCCCTATTAGTGTTCATCTTCCGCAGAAATTGCAAACTGGGCCAAACAGGAGGTTAAAGGCACTGACTCTCCAAGTCGGGACAGTGTTAGTAAGCGTCTGGAATGTTGCACCCGAGTACCTGGGGACGAGAACGCAGACATATTTGAACACGTCTCCCGAGCACACGTTTAATCATACTCTGAGTTCCACATGCATGGTTTAGCTGAAGGAAGAATCCCTTAAAGCTGGAGAGTGGAGACCCGTGGAATGGGTACCATGCAATATGACTTCAAAGGTTCTTCATTTGCTCACCGAACCTCTCCAATCCTATCACTGCTGCGTTTATGCCAGTGTACACACGCTTGATTCTCTTTCGGAGACATAGCAATCCATAGGTTTTAAGATACTTACTAATCAGGTACATTCTTAGGCGTTTAATATGGGGTGTTGAGTCCATTTCGTTGAGCAAGGAGTAGCTCTTGTCTATTCCATATTTGGCTTAAGGAACTTTATCTGTGCTCATTTCAATCTCTGGTTTTATGCAGCACCCCAACTCACCTTTCCCCTTAAGCAAGCATATGTTGATTTTGTAAATTTGAGACCCTGTTCTGTTTTGTAATCCAGTTCCTGTGTAGCCAAGTTTACATTCTGTGTATTAGTGATATCTTATGATGTTTCTTTTTCTGTGTGACTTATTTCAGTTAGAATCATCATACCTGAATCCACTGATTATGCTGCTACGGGCCTGATGACATAGATGTCATTGCTGAGTGATATTGCATTGTACGTAAGTACCACAACTTCTTAATCCATTTTGCGCTTTCTGCGATATTGAACTTGTACCGTAAACGAGCCATCCCAAACTTTGGGGTGGCTGTGTCTTTTTGATTGTAATTTCCCTAAGCTATAGGACCATAAGTGGAAGTGCCCTAGGCTCTGTTGCTTTGTTTTTTAGATGTTTCAGGAAACACCATACATTTCTCCCGAGTGGCTGTTGGCAATTTACATCCCACCCATCAGCCTAACCAGGCTCCCAGTTCTCCATGGCCTGTCCTGCCTTTCTGGATTTTACACTTTTTTCAGATGGCCCTTTTGACCGGGGGGAAGTGAGACTTCATTGTAGTGCAGATTTCCTTTGCAAGCTTGCTTGGTTGGCCAAAAAGGGCGTATGTGTTTTTTCCTGAATATATTCAGGAAAAAACACATACGCACTTTTTGGCCAAGTGCATCATTGTCGACGTTCTGCCTCTTTTCCTATGCTTTAAATGCAATTCCAGCCTACCTCCTGAAATCGGTTTCCTGCAATTCTGCCCCGCTTTCAAGTCCTCTTGGCAGTCTTACTTCAGTATATTTTGGGACGATAGCTGTCATTTATAACTCTTCAGGTTTGTGAATTACAGTGCCCCTGAGCTCCTTTCTTCAACTCGCTTTCTTGTGAGCTGGCCGCAACACCACAGGATTGCTTCAGGCCCTAATCTGGATCCGGCACGGCACGCTGAGCCTTTGGTTAATTCCTCTTCCTGGTGGGAAATGAGAGTTAAATTTGCCCGTCCAGACACCTCCAGCTAGTCTCTCATTGGTTCTCCCTATTCCTGTTCATCTTCCGCAGAAATTGCAAACTGGGCCAAACAGGAGGTTAAAGGCACTGACTCTCCAAGTCGGGAGAGTGTTAGTAAAGCGTCTGGAATGTTGCACCCGAGTACCAGGGGACAAGAACGGAGACATATTTGAACACGTCTCCCAAGCACACGTTTGATCATACTCTGAGTTCCACATGCATGGTTTAGCTGAAGGAAGAATCCCTTAAACCTGGAGAGTTGAGACCCGTGGAATGGGTACCATGCAATAAGACTGCAAAGGGTCTTGATTTGCTCACTGAACCTCTCCAATTCTATCACTGCTACGTTTATGTCAGTGTACACACGCTTGATTCTCTTTCGGAGACATAGCAATCCATAGGATTTAAGATACTTACTAGTCAGGTACATTCTTAGGCGTTTAAATGGCGTGTTGTGTCCATTTCGTTGAGCAAGGAGTTGCTCTTGTCTATTCCATATTTGGCTTAAGGAACTTTATCTGTGCTCATTTCAATCTCTGGTTTTATGCAGCACCCCAACTCACCTTTCCCCTTAAGCAAGCATAAGTTGGTTTTCTAAATTTGAGACCCTGTTCTGTTTTGTAATCCAGTTCTTGTGTAGCCAAGTTTACATTCCGTGTATTAGTGATATCTTATGATTTTTCTTTTTCTGTGTGACTTATTTCAATTAGAAGCATCATACCTCAATCCACTCATCATGCTGCTACGGGCCTGATGACATAGATGTCATTGATGAGTGATATTGCATTGTACGTAAGTACCACAACTTCTTTATCCATTTTGCGCTTTCTGCGATATTGAACTTTTACCGTAAACGAGGTTCTTGTAAACAGAGCCCTCCGAAATTTTGGGGTGGCTGTGTCTGTTTGATTTTAATTTCCCTAAGCTATACGACCATAAGTGGAAGTGCCCCACGCTCTGTTGCTTTGTTTTTTGATGTTTCAGGAAACAACATACACTTCTCCCGAGTGGCTGTTGGCCATTTATATCCCGCCCATCAGCATAACAAGGCTCCCAGTTCTCCATGGCCTGTCCTGCCTTTCTGGATTTTACACTTTTTTCAGATGGCCCTTTTGACCGGGGGGAAGTGAGACTTCATTGTAGTGCAGATTTCCTTTGCAAGCTTGCTTGGTTGGCCAAAAAGAGCGTATGCGTTTTTTCCTGAATATATTCAGGAAAAAACGCATACGCCCTTTTTGGCCAAGTGCATCATTGTCGACGTTCTGCCTCTTTTCCTATGCTTTAAATGCAATTCCAGTCTACCTCCTGAAATCGGTTTCCTGCAATTCTGCCCCGCTTTCAAGTCCTCTTGGCAGCCTTACTTCAGTATATTTTTGGACGATAGCTGTCATTTATAACTCTGCAGGTTTGTGAATTACAGTGCCCCTGAGCTCCTTTCTTCAAGTCGCTTTCTTGTGAGCTGGCCGCAACACCACAGATTGCTTCAGGCCCTAATCTGGTTCCGGCACGGCACGCTTACCCTTAGGTTAATTCCTCTTCCTGGTGGGAAAGGAGAGTTAACTTTGCCCGTCCAGACACCTCCAGCTAGTCTCTCATTGGTTCTCCCTATTCCTGTTCATTTTCCGCAGAAATTGCAAACTGGGCCAAACAGGAGTTTAAAGGCACTGACTCTCCAAGTCGGGAGAGAGTTAGTAAAGCGTCTGGAATGTTGCAACCGAGTACCAGGGGGCGAGAACTGTGACCTATTGGAACACGTCTCCCGATCACACGGTTGATCATACTCTGAGTTCCACATGCATGGTTTAGCTGAAGGAAGAATCCCTTAAACCTGGAGAGTTGAGACCGTGGAAAGGGTACCATGCAATATGACTTCAAAGGGTCTTCATTTGCTCACCGAACCTCTCCAATCCTATCACTGCTGCGTTTATGCCAGTGTACACACGCTTGATTCTCTTTCGGAGGCATAGCAATCCATAGGTTTTAAGATACTTACTAGTCAGGTACATTCTTAGGCGTTTAATATGGGGTGTTGAGTCCATTTCGTTGAGCAAGGAGTAGCTCTTGTCTATTCCATATTTGGCTTATGGAACGGTATCTGTGCTCATTTCAATCTCTGGTTTTATGCAGCACCCCAACTCACCTTTCCCCTTAAGCAAGCATAAGTTGGTTTTCTACATTTGAGACCCTGTTCTGTTTTGTAATCCAGTTCTTGTGTAGCCAAGTTTACATTCCGTGTATTAGTGATATCTTATGATGTTTCTTTTTCTGTGTGACTTATTTCAGTTAGAAGCATCATACCTGAATCTACTCCTTATGCTGCTATGGGCCTGATGATATAGATGTCATTGCAGAGTGATATTACATTGTACGTAAGTACCACAACTTCTTTATCCATTTTTCACTTTCTGTGATATTGAACTTGTACCATAAACGAGGTTCTTGTAAACAGAGCCGTCCCAAACTTTGGGGTGGCTGTGTCTTTTTGATTTTAATTTCCCTAACCTATAGGACCATAAGTGGAAGTGCCCCAGGGTCTGTTGCTTTGTTTTTTAGATGTTTCAGGAAACACCATACACTTCTCCCGAGTGGCTGTTGGCAATTTACATCCCGCCCATCAGCATAACAAGGCTCCCAGTTCTCCATGGCCTGTCCTGCCTTTCTGGATTTTACACTTTTTTCAGATGGCCCTTTTGACCGGGGGGAAGTGAGACTTCATTGTAGTGCAGATTTCCTTTGCAAGCTTGCTTGGTTGGCCAAAAAGGGCGTATGCGTTTTTTCCTGAATATATTCAGGAAAAAACGCATACGCCCTTTTTGGCCAAGTGCATCATTGTCGACGTTCTGCCTCTTTTCCTATGCTTTAAATGCAATTCCAGCCTACCTCCTGAAATCGGTTTCCTGCAATTCTGCCCCGCTTTCAAGTCCTCTTGGCAGCCTGACTTCAGTATATTTTTGGACGATAGCTGTCATTTATAACTCTGCAGGTTTGTGAATTACAGTGCCCCTGAGCTCCATTCTTCAAGTCGGTTTCTTGTGAGCTGGCCGCAACACCGCAGGATTGCTTCAGGCCCTAATCTGGTTCCGGCACGGCACGCTGAGCCTTTGGTTAATTCCTCTTCCTGGTGGGAAATGAGAGTTAAATTTGCCCGTCCAGACACCTCCAGCTAGTCTCTCATTGGATCTCCCTATTCCTGTTTATCTTCCGCAGAAATTGCAAACTGGGCCAAACAGGAGGTTAAAGGCACTGACTCTCCAAGTCGTGAGTGTGTCAGTAAAGCGTCTGGAATGTTGCACCCGAGTACCAGGGGACGAGAACGGAGACATATTTGAACACGTCTCCCGATCACACGTTTGATCATACTCTGGGTTCCACATGCATGGTTTAGCTGAAGGAAGAATCCCTTAAAGCTGGAGTGTGGAGTCCCGTGGAATGGGTACCATGCAATATGACTTCAAAGGGTCTTCATTTGCTCACCGAACCTCTCCAATCCTATCACTGCTGCGTTTATGCCAGTGTACACACGCTTGATTCTCTTTCGGAGACATAGCAATCCATAGGTTTTAAGATACTAACTAGTCAGGTACATTCTTTGGCGTTTAATATGGGGTGTTGAGTCCATTTCCTTGAGCAAGGAGTAGCTCTTGTCTATTCCATATTTGGCTTAAGGAACTTTATCTGTGCTCATTTCAGTCTCTGGTTTTATGCAGCACCCCAACTCACCTTTCCCCTTAAGCAAGCATAAGTTGGTTTTCTAAATTTGGGACCCTGTTCTGTTTTGTAATTCAGTTCCTGTGTAGCCAAGTTTATATTCTGTGTATTAGTGATACCTTATGATGTTTCTTTCTCTTTGTGACTTATTTCAGTTACAATCATCATACCTGAATCCACTCATTATGCTGCTACGGGCCTGATGACATAGATTTCATTGCTGAGTGATATTGCATTGTACGTAAGTACCACAACTTCTTTATCCATTTTTCACTTTCTGCGATATTGAACATGTACGGTAAACGAGGTTCTTCTAAACAGAGCCGTCCCAAACTTTGGGGTGGCTGTGTCTTTTTGATTTTAATTTCCCTAAGATATAGGACCATAAGTGGAAGTGCCCCAGGCTCTGTTGCTTTGTTTTTTAGATGTTTCAGGAAACACCATACACTTCTCCCGAGTGGCTGTTGGCAATTTACATCCCGCCCATCAGCATAACAAGGCTCCCAGTTCTCCATGGCCTGTCCTGCCTTTCTGGATTTTACACTTTTTTCAGATGGCCCTTTTGACCAGGGGCAAGTGAGACTTCATTGTAGTGCAGATTTCCTTTGCAAGCTTGCTTGGTTGGCCAAAAAGGGCGTATGCGTTTTTTCCTGAATATATTCAGGAAAAAACGCATACGCCCTTTTTGGCCAAGTGCATCATTGTGGACGTTCTGCCTCTTTTCCTATGCTTTAAATGCAATTCCAGTCTACCTCCTGAAATCGGTTTCCTGCAATTCTGCCCCGCTTTCAAGTCTTCTTGGTAGCCTTACTTCAGTATATTTTTGGACGATAGCTGTCATTTATAACTCTGCAGGTTTGTGAATTACAGTGTCCCTGAGCTCCTTTCTTCAAGTCGGTTTCTTGTGAGCTGGCCGCAACACCGCAAGATTGCTTCAGGCCCTAATCTGGTTCCGGCACGGCACGCTGAGCCTTTGGTTAATTCCTCTTCCTGGTGGGAAAGGAGAGTTAAATTTGCCCGTCCAGACACCTCCAGCTAGTCTCTCATTGGTTCTCCCTATTCCTGTTCATCTTCCGCAGAAATTGCAAACTGGGCCAAACAGGAGGTTAAAGGCACTGACTCTCCAAGTCGGGAGAGTGTTAGTAAAGCGTCTGGAATGTTGCACCCGAGTACCTGGGGACGAGAACGGAGACATATTTGAACACGTCTCCCAAGCACACGTTTGATCATACTCTGAGTTCCACATGCATGGTTCAGCTGAAGGAAGAATCCCTTAAAGCTGGAGAGTGGAGACCCGTGGAATGGGTACCATGCAATATGACTTCAAAGGGTCTTCATTTGCTCACCGAACCTCTCCAATCCTATCACTGCTGCGTTTATGCCAGTGTACACATGCTTGATTCTCTTTTGGAGACATAGCAATCCATAGGTTTTAAGATACTTACTAGTCAGGTACATTCTTAGGCGTTTAATATGGGGTGTTGAGTCCATTTCGTTGAGCAAGGAGTAGCTGTTGTCTATTCCATATTTGGCTTAAGGAACTTTATCTGTGCTCATTTCAATCTCTGGTTTTATGCAGCACCCCAACTCACCCTTCCCCTTAAGCAAGCATAAGTTGGTTTTCTAAATTTGAGACCCTGTTCTGTTTTGTAATCCAGTTCTTGTGTAGCCAAGTTTACATTCTGTGTATTAGTGATATCTTATGATGTTTCTTTTTCTGTGTGACTTATTTCAGTTAGAAGCATCATACCTGAATCCACTCATTATGCTGCTACGGGCCTGATGACATAGATTTCATTGCCGAGTGATATTGCATTGTACGTAAGTACCACAACTTCTTTATCCATTTTGCGCTTTCTGCGATATTGAACTTGTACTGTAAACGAGCCGTCCCAAATTTTGGGGTGGCTGTGTCTTTTTGATTTTAATTTCCCTAAGCTATACGACCATAAGTGGAAGTGCCCCAGGCTCTGTTGCTTTGTTTTTTGATGTTTCAGGAAACACCATACACCTCTCCCGAGTGGCTGTTGGCAATTTACATCCCGCCCATCAGCATAACAAGGCTCCCAGTTCTCCATGGCCTGTCCTGCCTTTCTGGATTTTACACTTTTTTCAGATGGCCCTTTTGACCGGGGGGAAGTGAGACTTCATTGTAGTGCAGATTTCCTTTGCAAGCTTGCTTGGTTGGCCAAAAAGGGCGTATGCGTTTTTTCCTGAATATATTCAGGAAAAAACGCATACGCCCTTTTTGGCCAAGTGCATCATTGTGGACGTTCTGCCTCTTTTCCTATGCTTTAAATGCAATTCCAGCCTACCTCCTGAAATCGGTTTCCTGCAATTCTGCCCCGCTTTCAAGTCCTCTTGGCAGCCTGACTTCAGTATATTTTTGGACGATAGCTGTCATTTATAACTCTGCAGGTTTGTGAATTACAGTGCCCCTGAGCTCCTTTCTTCAACTCGCTTTCTTGTGAGCTGTCCGCAACACCGCAGGATTGCTTCAGGCCCTAATCTGGTTCCGGCACGGCACGCTGAGCCTTTGGTTAATTCCTCTTCCTGGTGGGAAATGAGAGTTAAATTTGCCCGTCCAGACACCTCCAGCTAGTCTCTCATTGGTTCTCCCTATTCCTGTTCATCTTCCGCAGAAATTGCAAACTGGGCCAAACAGGAGGTTAAAGGCACTGACTCTCCAAGTCGGGAGAGTGTTAGTAAAGCGTCTGGAATGTTGCACCCGAGTACCAGGGGACGAGAACGGACATATTTGAACACGTCTCCCGATCACACGTTTGATCATACTCTGGGTTCCACATGCATGGTTTAGCTGAAGGAAGAATCCCTTAAAGCTGGATCGTGGAGACCCGTGGAATGGGTACCATGCAATATGACTTCAAAGGGTCTTCATTTGCTCACCGAACCTCTCCAATCCTATCACTGCTGCGTTTATGCCAGTGTACACACGCTTGATTCTCTTTCGGAGGCATAGCAATCCATAGGTTTTAAGATACTTACTAGTCAGGTACATTCTTAGGCGTTTAATATGGGGTGTTGAGTCCATTTCGTTGAGCAAGGAGTAGCTCTTGTCTATTCCATATTTGGCTTATGGAACGGTATCTGTGCTCATTTCAATCTCTGGTTTTATGCAGCACCCCAACTCACCTTTCCCCTTAAGCAAGAATAAGTTGGTTTTCTACATTTGAGACCCTGTTCTGTTTTGTAATTCAGTTCCTGTGTAGCCAAGTTTACATTCCACATATTAGTGATATCTTATGATGTTTCTTTTTCTGTGTGACTTATTTCAGTTAGAATCATCATACCTGAATCCACTCATTATGCTGCTACGGGCCTGATGACATAGATGTCATTGCTGAGTGATATTGCACTGTACGTAAGTACCACAACTTCTTTATCCATTTTTCACTTTCTGCGATATTGAACTTGTACCGTAAACGAGGTTCTTGTAAACAGAGCCGTCCCAAATTTTGGGGTGGCTGTGTCGTTTTGATTTTAATTTCCCTAAACTAAAGGACGATAAGTGGAAGTGCCCTAGGCTCTGTTGCTTTGTTTTTTAGATGTTTCGGGAAAGACCATACACTTCTCCCGAGTGGCTGTTGGCAATTTACATCCCGCCCGTCAGCATAACAAGGCTCCCAGTTCTCCATGGCCTGTCCTGCCTTTCTGGATTTTACACTTTTTTCAGATGGCCCTTTTGACCGGGGGGAAGTGAGACTTCATTGTAGTGCAGATTTCCTTTGCAAGCTTGCTTGGTTGGCCAAAAAGGGCGTATGCGTTTTTTCCTGAATATATTCAGGAAAAAACGCATACGCCCTTTTTGGCCAAGTGCATCATTGTCGACGTTCTGCCTCTTTTCCTATGCTTTACATGCAATTCCGGTCTACCTCCTGAAATCGGTTTCCTGCAATTCTGCCCCGCTGTCAAGTCCTCTTGGCAGCCTTAGTTCAATATATTTTTGGACGATAGCTGTCATTTATAACTCTGCAGGTTTGTGAATTACAGTGCCCCTGAGCTCCTTTCTTCAACTCGCTTTCTTGTGAGCTGGCCGCAACACCGCAGGATTGCTTCGGGCCCTAATTTGGTTACGGCATGGCACGCTGAGCCTTTGGTTAATTCCCTTCCTGGTGGGAAATGAGAGTTAAATTTGCCCGTCCAGACACCTCCAGCTAGTCTCTCATTGGTTCTCCCTATTCCTGTTCATCTTCCGCAGTAATTGCAAACTGGGCCAAACAGGAGGTTAAAGGCACTGACTCTCCAAGTCGGGAGAGTGTTAGTAAAGCGTCTGGAATGTTGCACCCGAGTACCAGGGGACGAGAACGGAGACATATTGGAACACGTCTCCCGATCACACGTTTGATCATACTCAGGGTTCCACATGCATGGTTTAGCTGAAGGAAGAATCCCTTAAACCTGGAGAGTTGAGACCCGTGGAACGGGTACCATGCAATGTGACTGCAAAGGGTCTTCATTTGCTCACCGAACCTCTCCAATCCTATCACTGCTGCGTTTATGTCAGTGTACGCACACTTGATTCTCTTTAGGAGACATAGCAATCCATAGGCTTTAAGATACTTACTAGTCAGGTACATTCTTAGGCGTTTAATATGGGGTGTTGAGTCCATTTCGTTGAGCAAGGAGTAGCTCTTGTCTATTCCATATTTGGCTTAAGGAACTTTATCTGTGCTCATTTCAATCTCTGGTTTTATGCAGCACCCCAACTCACCTTTCCCCTTAAGCAAGCATAAGTTGGTTTTCTAAATTTGAGACCCTGTTCTGTTTTGTAATCCAGTTCTTGTGTAGCCAAGTTTACATTCTGTGTATTAGTGATATCTTATGATGTTTCTTTTTCTGTGTGACTTATTTCAGTTAGAAGCATCATACCTGAATCTACTCCTTATGCTGATATGGGCCTGATGATATAGATGTCATTGCAGAGTGATATTACATTGTACGTAAGTACCACAACTTCTTTATCCATTTTTCACTTTCTGTGATATTGAACTTGTACCATAAACGAGGTTCTTGTAAATAGAGCCGTCCCAAATTTTGGGGTGGCTGTGTCTTTTTGATTTTAATTTCCCTAACCTATAGGACCATAAGTGGAAGTGCCCCAGGCTCTGTTGCTTTGTTTTTTAGATGTTTCAGGAAACACCATACACTTCTCCCGAGTGGCTGTTGGCAATTTACATCCCGTCCATCAGCATAACAAGGCTCCCAGTTCTCCATGGCCTGTCCTGCCTTTCTGGATTTTACACTTTTTTCAGATGGCCCTTTTGACCGGGGGGAAGTGAGACTTCATTGTAGTGCAGATTTCCTTTGCAAGCTTGCTTGGTTGGCCAAAAAGGGCGTATGCGTTTTTTCCTGAATATATTCAGGAAAAAACGCATACGCCCTTTTTGGCCAAGTGCATCATTGTCGACGTTCTGCCTCTTTTCCTATGCTTTAAATGCAATTCCAGCCTACCTCCTGAAATCGGTTTCCTGCAATTCTGCCCCGCTTTCAAGTCCTCTTGGCAGCCTGACTTCAGTATATTTTTGGACGATAGCTGTCATTTATAACTCTGCAGGTTTGTGAATTACAGTGCCCCTGAGCTCCATTCTTCAAGTCGGTTTCTTGTGAGCTGGCCGCAACACCGCAGGATTGCTTCAGGCCCTAATCTGGTTCCGGCACGGCACGCTGAGCCTTTGGTTAATTCCTCTTCCTGGTGGGAAATGAGAGTTAAATTTGCCCGTCCAGACACCTCCAGCTAGTCTCTCATTGGATCTCCCTATTCCTGTTTATCTTCCGCAGAAATTGCAAACTGGGCCAAACAGGAGGTTAAAGGCACTGACTATCCAAGTCGTGAGAGTGTCAGTAAAGCGTCTGGAATGTTGCACCCGAGTACCAGGGGACGAGAACGGAGACATATTTGAACACGTCTCCCGATCACACGTTTGATCATACTCTGGGTTCCACATGCATGGTTTAGCTGAAGGAAGAATCCCTTAAAGCTGGAGTGTGGAGTCCCGTGGAATGGGTACCATGCAATATGACTTCAAAGGGTCTTCATTTGCTCACCGAACCTCTCCAATCCTATCACTGCTGCGTTTATGCCAGTGTACACACGCTTGATTCTCTTTCGGAGACATAGCAATCCATAGGTTTTAAGATACTAACTAGTCAGGTACATTCTTTGGCGTTTAATATGGGGTGTTGAGTCCATTTCCTTGAGCAAGGAGTAGCTCTTGTCTATTCCATATTTGGCTTAAGGAACTTTATCTGTGCTCATTTCAGTCTCTGGTTTTATGCAGCACCCCAACTCACCTTTCCCCTTAAGCAAGCATAAGTTGGTTTTCTAAATTTGGGACCCTGTTCTGTTTTGTAATTCAGTTCCTGTGTAGCCAAGTTTATATTCTGTGTATTAGTGATACCTTATGATGTTTCTTTCTCTTTGTGACTTATTTCAGTTACAATCATCATACCTGAATCCACTCATTATGCTGCTACGGGCCTGATGACATAGATTTCATTGCTGAGTGATATTGCATTGTACGTAAGTACCACAACTTCTTTATCCATTTTTCACTTTCTGCGATATTGAACATGTATGGTAAACGAGGTTCTTCTAAACAGAGCCGTCCCAAACTTTGGGGTGGCTGTGTCTTTTTGATTTTAATTTCCCTAAGATATAGGACCATAAGTGGAAGTGCCCCAGGCTCTGTTGCTTTGTTTTTTAGATGTTTCAGGAAACACCATACACTTCTCCCGAGTGGCTGTTGGCAATTTACATCCCGCCCATCAGCATAACAAGGCTCCCAGTTCTCCATGGCCTGTCCTGCCTTTCTGGATTTTACACTTTTTTCAGATGGCCCTTTTGACTGGGGGGAAGTGAGACTTCATTGTAGTGCAGATTTCCTTTGCAAGCTTGCTTGGTTGGCCAAAAAGGGCGTATGCGTTTTTTCCTGAATATATTCAGGAAAAAACGCATACGCCCTTTTTGGCCAAGTGCATCATTGTGGACGTTCTGCCTCTTTTCCTATGCTTTAAATGCAATTCCAGTCTACCTCCTGAAATCGGTTTCCTGCAATTCTGCCCCGCTTTCAAGTCCTCTTGGTAGCCTTACTTCAGTATATTTTTGGACGATAGCTGTCATTTATAACTCTGCAGGTTTGTGAATTACAGTGTCCCTGAGCTCCTTTCTTCAAGTCGGTTTCTTGTGAGCTGGCCGCAACACCGCAAGATTGCTTCAGGCCCTAATCTGGTTCCGGCACGGCACACTGAGCCTTTGGTTAATTCCTCTTCCTGGTGGGAAAGGAGAGTTAAATTTGCCCGTCCAGACACCTCCAGCTAGTCTCTCATTGGTTCTCCCTATTCCTGTTCATCTTCCGCAGAAATTGCAAACTGGGCCAAACAGGAGGTTAAAGGCACTGACTCTCCAAGTCGGGAGAGTGTTAGTAAAGCGTCTGGAATGTTGCACCCGAGTACCTGGGGACGAGAACGGAGACATATTTGAACACGTCTCCCAAGCACACGTTTGATCATACTCTGAGTTCCACATGCATGGTTTAGCTGAAGGAAGAATCCCTTAAAGCTGGAGAGTGGAGACCCGTGGAATGGGTACCATGCAATATGACTTCAAAGGGTCTTCATTTGCTCACCGAACCTCTCCAATCCTATCACTGCTGCGTTTATGCCAGTGTACACATGCTTGATTCTCTTTTGGAGACATAGCAATCCATAGGTTTTAAGATACTTACTAGTCAGGTACATTCTTAGGCGTTTAATATGGGGTTTTGAGTCCATTTTGTTGAGCAAGGAGTAGCTCTTGTCTATTCCATATTTGGCTTAAGGAACTTTATCTGTGCTCATTTCAATATCTGGTTTTAGGCAGCACCCCAACTCACCTTTCCCCTTAAGCAAGCATAAGTTGGTTTTCTAAATTTGAGACCCTGTTCTGTTTTGTAATCCAGTTCTTGTGTAGCCAAGTTTACATTCCGTGTATTAGTGATATCTTATGATGTTTCTTTTTCTGTGTGACTTATTTCAGTTAGAAGCATCATACCTGAATCCACTCCTTATGCTGCTATGGGCCTCATGATATAGATGTCATTGCTGAGTGATATTACATTGTACGTAAGTACCACAACTTCTTTATCCATTTTTCACTTTCTGTGATATTGAACTTGTACCATAAACGAGGTTCTTGTAAACAGAGCCGTCCCAAATTTTGGGATGGCTGTGTCTTTTTGATTTTAATTTCCCTAAGCTATAGGACCATAAGTGGAAGTGCCCCAGGCTCTGTTGCTTTGTTTTTTAGATGTTTCAGGAAACACCATACACTTCTCCAGAGTGGCTGTTGGCAATTTACATCCCGCCCATCAGCATAACAAGGCTCCCAGTTCTCCATGGCCTGTCCTGCCTTTCTGGATTTTACACTTTTTTCAGATGGCCCTTTTGACCGGGGGGAAGTGAGACTTCATTGTAGTGCAGATTTCCTTTGCAAGCTTGCTTGGTTGTCCAAAAAGGGCGTATGCGTTTTTTCCTGAATATATTCAGGAAAAAACGCATACGCCCTTTTTGGCCAAGTGCATCATTGTCGACGTTCTGCCTCTTTTCCTATGCTTTAAATGCAATTCCAGCCTACCTCCTGAAATCGGTTTCCTGCAATTCTGCCCCGCTTTAAAGTCCTCTTGGCAGCCTGACTTCAGTATATTTTTGGACAATAGCTGTCATTTATAACTCTGCAGGTTTGTGAATTACAGTGCCCCTGAGCTCCTTTCTTCAAGTCGGTTTCTTGTGAGCTGGCCGCAACACCGCAAGATTGCTTCAGGCCCTAATCTGGTTCCGGCACGGCACGCTGAGCCTTTGGTTAATTCCTCTTCCTGGTGGGAAATGAGAGTTAAATTTGCCCGTCCAGACACCTCCAGCTAGTCTCTCATTGGTTCTCCCTATTCCTGTTCATCTTCCGCAGAAATTGCAAACTGGGCCAAACAGGAGGTTAAAGGCACTGACTCTCCAAGTCGGGAGAGTGTTAGTAAAGGGTCTGGAATGTTGCACCCGAGTACAAGGGGACGAGAATGGAGACATATTTGAACACGTCTCCCGAGCACACGTTTGATCATACTCTGGGTTCCACATGCATGGTTTAGCTGAAGGAAGAATCCCTTAAACCTGGAGAGTTGAGACCCGTGGAATGGGTACCATGCAATATGACTGCAAAGGGTCTTCATTTGCTCACTGAACCTCTCCAATCCTATCACTGCTGCGTTTATGCCAGTGTACACACGTTTGATTCTCTTTCGGAGACATAGCAATCCATAGGTTTTAAGATACTTACTAGTCAGGTACATTCTTAGGCGTTTAATATGGGGTGTTGAGTCCATTTCGTTGAGCAAGGAGTAGCTGTTGTCTATTCCATATTTGGCTTAAGGAACTTTATCTGTGCTCATTTCAATCTCTGGTTTTATGCAGCACCCCAACTCACCCTTCCCCTTAAGCAAGCATAAGTTGGTTTTCTAAATTTGAGACCCTGTTCTGTTTTGTAATCCAGTTCTTGTGTAGCCAAGTTTACATTCTGTGTATTAGTGATATCTTATGATGTTTCTTTTTCTCTGTGACTTATTTCAGTTAGAAGCATCATACCTGAATCCACTCATTATGCTGCTACGGGCCTGATGACATAGATTTCATTGCCGAGTGATATTGCATTGTACGTAAGTACCACAACTTCTTTATCCATTTTGCGCTTTCTGCGATATTGAACTTTTACCGTAAACGAGGTTCTTGTAAACAGAGCCCTCCGAAATTTTGGGGTGGCTGTGTCTGTTTGATTTTAATTTCCCTAAGCTATACGACCATAAGTGGAAATGCCCCACGCTCTGTTGCTTTGTTTTTTGATGTTTCAGGAAACAACATACACCTCTCCCGAGTGGCTGTTGGCAATTTACATCCCGCCCATCAGCATAACAAGGCTCCCAGTTCTCCATGGCCTGTCCTGCCTTTCTGGATTTTACACTTTTTTCAGATGGCCCTTTTGACCGGGGGGAAGTGAGACTTCATTGTAGTGCAGATTTCCTTTGCAAGCTTGCTTGGTTGGCCAAAAAGGGCGTATGCGTTTTTTCCTGAATATATTCAGGAAAAAACGCATACGCCCTTTTTGGCCAAGTGCATCATTGTGGACGTTCTGCCTCTTTTCCTATGCTTTAAATGCAATTCCAGCCTACCTCCTGAAATCGGTTTCCTGCAATTCTGCCCCGCTTTCAAGTCCTCTTGGCAGCCTGACTTCAGTATATTTTTGGACGATAGCTGTCATTTATAACTCTGCAGGTTTGTGAATTACAGTGCCCCTGAGCTCCTTTCTTCAAGTCGGTTTCTTGTGAGCTGACCGCAACACAGCAGGATTGCTTCAGGCCCTCATCTGGTTCCGGCACGGCACGCTGAGCCTTTGGTTAATTCCTCTTCCTGGTGGGAAATGAGAGTTAAATTTGCCCGTCTAGACACCTCCAGCTAGTCTCTCATTGGTTCTCCCTATTAGTGTTCATCTTCCGCAGAAATTGCAAACTGGGCCAAACAGGAGGTTAAAGGCACTGACTCTCCAAGTCGGGACAGTGTTAGTAAGCGTCTGGAATGTTGCACCCGAGTACCTGGGGACGAGAACGCAGACATATTTGAACACGTCTCCCGAGCACACGTTTAATCATACTCTGAGTTCCACATGCATGGTTTAGCTGAAGGAAGAATCCCTTAAAGCTGGAGAGTGGAGACCCGTGGAATGGGTACCATGCAATATGACTTCAAAGGTTCTTCATTTGCTCACCGAACCTCTCCAATCCTATCACTGCTGCGTTTATGCCAGTGTACACACGCTTGATTCTCTTTCGGAGACATAGCAATCCATAGGTTTTAAGATACTTACTAATCAGGTACATTCTTAGGCGTTTAATATGGGGTGTTGAGTCCATTTCGTTGAGCAAGGAGTAGCTCTTGTCTATTCCATATTTGGCTTAAGGAACTTTATCTGTGCTCATTTCAATCTCTGGTTTTATGCAGCACCCCAACTCACCTTTCCCCTTAAGCAAGCATATGTTGATTTTGTAAATTTGAGACCCTGTTCTGTTTTGTAATCCAGTTCCTGTGTAGCCAAGTTTACATTCTGTGTATTAGTGATATCTTATGATGTTTCTTTTTCTGTGTGACTTATTTCAGTTAGAATCATCATACCTGAATCCACTGATTATGCTGCTACGGGCCTGATGACATAGATGTCATTGCTGAGTGATATTGCATTGTACGTAAGTACCACAACTTCTTAATCCATTTTGCGCTTTCTGCGATATTGAACTTGTACCGTAAACGAGCCATCCCAAACTTTGGGGTGGCTGTGTCTTTTTGATTGTAATTTCCCTAAGCTATAGGACCATAAGTGGAAGTGCCCCAGGCTCTGTTGCTTTGTTTTTTAGATGTTTCAGGAAACACCATACACTTCTCCAGAGTGGCTGTTGGCAATTTACATCCCGCCCATCAGCATAACAAGGCTCCCAGTTCTCCATGGCCTGTCCTGCCTTTCTGGATTTTACACTTCTTTCAGATGGCCCTTTTGACCAGGGGCAAGTGAGACTTCATTGTAGTGCAGATTTCCTTTGCAAGCTTGCTTGGTTGGCCAAAAAGGGCGTATGCGTTTTTTCCTGAATATATTCAGGAAAAAACGCATACGCCCTTTTTGGCCAAGTGCATCATTGTCGACGTTCTGCCTCTTTTCCTATGCTTTAAATGCAATTCCAGTCTACCTCCTGAAATTGATTTCCTGCAATTCTGCCCCACTTTCAAGTCCTCTTGGCAGCCTGACTTCAGTATATTTTTGGACGATAGCTGTTATTTATAACTCTGCAAGTTTGTGAATTACAGTGCCCCTGAGCTCCTTTCTTCAAGTCGGTTTCTTGTGAGCTGGCCGCAACACCGCAGGATTGCTTCAGGCCCTAAACTGGTTCCGGCACGGCACGCTGAGCCTTTGGTTAATTCCTCTTCCTGGTGGGAAATGAGAGTTAAATTTGCCCGTCC
This sequence comes from Lagenorhynchus albirostris, assembly GCF_949774975.1. Classification (NCBI taxonomy): domain Eukaryota; kingdom Metazoa; phylum Chordata; class Mammalia; order Artiodactyla; family Delphinidae; genus Lagenorhynchus; species Lagenorhynchus albirostris. Next base: position 30,358 of record NW_026783618.1, on the reverse strand, counting down.
AGACACCTCCAGCTAGTCTCTCATTGGTTCTCCCTATTAGTGTTCATCTTCCGCAGAAATTGCAAACTGGGCCAAACAGGAGGTTAAAGGCACTGACTCTCCAAGTCGGGAGAGTGTTAGTACAGCATCTGGAATGTTGCACCCGAGTACCAGGGGACGAGAACGGAGACATATTTGAACACGTCTCCCGAGCACACGTTTGATCATACTCTGAGTTCCACATGCATGGTTTAGCTGAAGGAAGAATCCGTTAAAGCTGGAGAGTTGAGACCCGTGGAATGGGTACCATGCAATATGACTTCAAAGGGTCGTCATTTGCTCACCGAACCTCTCCAATCCTATCACTGCTGCGTTTATGCCAGTGTACACACGCTTGATTCTCTTTCGGAGACATAGCAATCCATAGGTTTTAAGATACTTACTAGTCAGGTACATTCTTAGGCGTTTAATATGGGGTGTTGAGTCCATTTCGTTGAGCAAGGAGTAGCTCTTGTCTATTCCATATTTGGCTTAAGGAACTTTATCTGTGCTCATTTCAATCTCTGGTTTTATGCAGCACCCCAATTCACCTTTCCCCTTAAGCAAGCATAAGTTGGTTTTCTAAATTTGAGACCCTGTTCTGTTTTGTAATCCAGTTCTTGTGTAGCCAAGTTTACATTCCGTGTATTAGTGATATCTTATGATGTTTCTTTTTCTGTGTGACTTATTTCAGTTAGAAGCATCATACCTGAATCCACTCATTATGCTGCTACGGGCCTGATGACATAGATGTCATTGCCGAGTGATATTGCATTGTACGTAAGTACCACAACTTCTTTATCCATTTTGCGCTTTCTGCAATATTGAACTTGTACCGTAAACGAGCCGTCCCAAATTTTGGGGTGGCTCTGTCTTTTTGATTTTAATTTCCCTAAGCTATAGGACCATAAGTGGAAGTGCCCCAGGCTCTGTTGCTTTGTTTTTTGATGTTTCAGGAAACACCATACACCTCTCCCGAGTGGCTGTTTGCAATTTACATCCCGCCCGTCAGCATAACAAGGCTCCCAGTTCTCCATGGCCTGTCCTGCCTTTCTGGATTTTACACTTTTTTCAGATGTCCCTTTTGACCGGGGGGAAGTGAGACTTCATTGTAGTGCAGATTTCCTTTGCAAGCTTGCTTGGTTGGCCAAAAAGGGCGTATGCGTTTTTTCCTGAATATATTCAGGGAAAAACGCATACGCCCTTTTTGGCCAAGTGCATCATTGTGGACGTTCTGCCTCTTTTCCTATGCTTTAAATGCAATTCCAGTCTACATCCTGAAATCGGTTTCCTACAATTCTGCCCCGCTTTCAAGTCCTCTTGGCAGCCTGACTTCAGTATATTTTTGGACGATAGCTGTCATTTATAACTCTGCAGGTTTGTGAATTACAGTGCCCCTGAGCTCCTTTCTTCAAGTCGGTTTCTTGTGAGCTGACCGCAACACCGCAGGATTGCTTCAGGCCCTAATCTGGTTCCGGCACGGCACGCTGAGCCTTTGGTTAATTCCTCTTCCTGGTGGGAAATGAGAGTTAAATTTGCCCGTCCAGACACCTCCAGCTAGTCTCTCATTGGTTCTCCCTATTAGTGTTCATCTTCCGCAGAAATTGCAAACTGGGCCAAACAGGTTAAAGGCACTGACTCTCCAAGTCGGGAGAGTGTTAGAAAAGCGTGTGGAATGTTGCACCCGAGTACCAGGGGACGAGAATGGAGACATATTGGAACACGTCTCCCGATCACACGTTTGATCATACTCTGGGTTCCACATGCATGGTTTAGATAAAGGAAGAATCCCTTAAAGCTGGAGAGTGGAGACCCGTGGAATGGGTACCATGCAATATGACTGCAAAGTGTCTTCATTTGCTCACCGAACCTCTCCAATCCTATCACTGCTGCGTTTATGCCAGTGTACACACGCTTGATTCTCTTTCGGAGACATAGCAATCCATAGGTTTTAAGATACTTACTAGTCAGGTACATTCTTAGGCGTTTAATATGGGGTGTTGAGTCCATTTCGTTGAGCAAGGAGTAGCTCTTGTCTATTCCATATTTGGCTTAAGGAACTTTATCTGTGCTCATTTCAATCTCTGGTTTTATGCAGCACCCCAACTCACCTTTCCCCTTAAGCAAGCATAAGTTGGTTTTCTAAATTTGAGACCCTGTTCTGTTTTGTAATCCAGTTCTTGTGTAGCCAAGTTTACATTCCGTGTATTAGTGATATCTTATGATGTTTCTTTTTCTGTGTGACTTATTTCAGTTAGAAGCATCATACCTGAATCCACTCATTATGCTGCTACGGGCCTGATGACATAGATGTCATTGCCGAGTGATATTGCATTGTACGTAAGTACCACAACTTCTTTATCCATTTTGCGCTTTCTGCGATATTGAACTTGTACCGTAAACGAGCCGTCCCAAACTTTGGGGTGGCTGTGTCTTTTTGATTGTAATTTCCCTAAGCTATAGGACCATAAGTGGAAGTGCCCCAGGCTCTGTTGCTTTGTTTTTTAGATGTTTCAGGAAACACCATACACTTCTCCCGAGTGGCTGTTGGCAATTTACATCCCGCCCATCAGCATAACAAGGCTCCCAGTTCTCCATGGCCTGTCCTGCCTTTCTGGATTTTACACTTTTTTCAGATGGCCCTTTTGACCAGGGGGAAGTGAGACTTCATTGTAGTGCAGATTTCATTTGCAAGCTTGCTTGGTTGGCCAAAAAGGGCGTATGCGTTTTTTCCTGAATATATTCAGGAAAAAACGCATACGCCCTTTTTGGCCAAGTGCATCATTGTCGACGTTCTGCCTCTTTTCCTATGCTTTAAATGTAATTCCAGTCTACCTCCTGATATCGGTTTCCTGCAATTCTGCCCCGCTTTCAAGTCCTCTTGGCAGCCTGACTTCAGTATATTTTTGGACGATAGCTGTCATTTATAACTCTGCAGGTTTGTGAATGACAGTGCCCCTGAGCTCCTTTCTTCAACTCGCTTTCTTGTGAGCTGGCCGCAACACCGCAGGATTGCTTCAGGCCCTAATCTGTATCCGGCACGGCACGCTGAGCCTTTGGTTAATTCCCTTCCTGGTGGGAAATGAGAGTTAAATTTGCCCGTCCAGACACCTCCAGCTAGTCTCTCATTGGTTCTCCCTATTCCTGTTCATCTTCCGCAGAAATTGCAAACTGGGCCAAACAGGAGGTTAAAGGCACTGACTCTCCAAGTCGGGAGAGAGTTAGTAAAGCGTCTGGAATGTTGCACCCGAGTACCAGGGGACGAGAATGGAGACATATTGGAACACGTCTCCCGATCACACGTTTGATCATACTCTGGGTTCCACATGCATGGTTTAGCTGAAGGAAGAATCCCTTAAAGCTGGAGAGTGGAGACCCGTGGAATGGGTACCATGCAATATGACTGCAAAGTGTCTTCATTTGCTCACCGAACCTCTCCAATCCTATCACTGCTGCGTTTATGCCAGTGTACACACGCTTGATTCTCTTTCGGAGACATAGCAATCCATAGGTTTTAAGATACTTACTAGTCAGGTACATTCTTAGGCGTTTAATATGGGGTTTTGAGTCCATTTCGTTGAGCAAGGAGTTGCTCTTGTCTATTCCATATTTGGCTTAAGGAAATTTATCTGTGCTCATTTCAATCTCTGGTTTTATGCAGCACCCCAACTCACCTTTCCCCTTAAGCAAGCATAAGTTGGTTTTCTACATTTGAGACCCTGTTCTGTTTTGTAATCCAGTTCTTGTGTAGCCAAGTTTACATTCCGTGTATTAGTGATATCTTATGATGTTTCTTTTTCTGTGTGACTTATTTCAGTTAGAAGCATCATACCTGAATCCACTCATTATGCTGCTACGGGCCTGATGACATAGATGTCATTGCCGAGTGATATTGCATTGTACGTAAGTACCACAACTTCTTTATCCATTTTGCGCTTTCTGCGATATTGAACTTGTACCGTAAACGAGCCGTCCCAAATTTTGGGGTGGCTGTGTCTTTTTGATTTTAATTTCCCTAAGCTATAGGACCATAAGTGGAAGTGCCCCAGGCTCTGTTGCTTTGTTTTTTGATGTTTCAGGAAACACCATACACCTCTCCCGAGTGGCTGTTTGCAATTTACATCCCGCCCGTCAGCATAACAAGGCTCCCAGTTCTCCATGGCCTGTCCTGCCTTTCTGGATTTTACACTTTTTTCAGATGTCCCTTTTGACCGGGGGGAAGTGAGACTTCATTGTAGTGCAGATTTCCTTTGCAAGCTTGCTTGGTTGGCCAAAAAGGGCGTATGCGTTTTTTCCTGAATATATTCAGGGAAAAACGCATACGCCCTTTTTGGCCAAGTGCATCATTGTGGACGTTCTGCCTCTTTTCCTATGCTTTAAATGCAATTCCAGTCTACATCCTGGAATCGGTTTCCTACAATTCTGCCCCGCTTTCAAGTCCTCTTGGCAGCCTGACTTCAGTATATTTTTGGACGATAGCTGTCATTTATAACTCTGCAGGTTTGTGAATTACAGTGCCCCTGAGCTCCTTTCTTCAAGTCGGTTTCTTGTGAGCTGACCGCAACACCGCAGGATTGCTTCAGGCCCTAATCTGGTTCCGGCACGGCACGCTGAGCCTTTGGTTAATTCCTCTTCCTGGTGGGAAATGAGAGTTATATTTGCCCGTCCAGACACCTCCAGCTAGTCTCTCATTGGTTCTCCCTATTAGTGTTCATCTTCCGCAGAAATTGCAAACTGGGCCAAACAGGTTAAAGGCACTGACTCTCCAAGTCGGGAGAGTGTTAGTAAAGCGTCTGGAATGTTGCACCCGAGTACCTGGGGACGAGAACGCAGACATATTTGAACACGTCTCCCAAGCACACGTTTGATCATACTCTGAGTTCCACATGCATGGTTTAGCTGAAGGAAGAATCCCTTAAAGCTGGAGAGTGGAGACCCGTGGAATGGGTACCATGCAATATGACTTCAAAGGGTCTTCATTTGCTCACCGAACCTCTCCAATCCTATCACTGCTGCGTTTATGCCAGTGTACACACGCTTGATTCTCTTTCGGAGACATAGCAATCCATAGGTTTTAAGATACTTACTAGTCAGGTACATTCTTAGGCATTTAATATGGGGTGTTGAGTCCATTTCGTTGAGCAAGGAGTAGCTCTTGTCTATTCCATATTTGGCTTAAGGAACTTTATCTGTGCTCATTTCAATCTCTGGTTTTATGCAGCACCCCAACTCACCTTTCCCCTTAAGCAAGCATAAGTTGGTTTTCTAAATTTGAGACCCTGTTCTGTTTTGTAATCCAGTTCTTGTGTAGCCAAGTTTACATTCCGTGTATTAGTGATATCTTATGATGTTTCTTTTTCTGTGTGACTTATTTCAGTTAGAAGCATCATACCTGAATCCACTCCTTATGCTGCTATGGGCCTGATGATATAGATGTCATTGCTGAGTGATATTACACTGTACGTAAGTACCAGAACTTCTTTATCCATTTTTCACTTTCTGTGATATTGAACTTGTACCATAAACGAGGTTCTTGTAAACAGAGCCGTCCCAAACTTTGGGGTGGCTGTGTCTTTTTGATTTTAATTTCCCTAAGCTATAGGACCATAAGTGGAAGTGCCCCAGGCTCTGTTGCTTTGTTTTTTAGATATTTCAGGAAACACCATATACTTCTCCCGAGTGGCTGTTGGCAATTTACATCCCGCCCATCAGCATAACAAGGCTCCCAGTTCTCCATGGCCTGTCCTGCCTTTCTGGATTTTACACTTTTTTCAGATGGCCCTTTTGACCGTGGGGAAGTGAGACTTCATTGTAGTGCAGATTTCCTTTGCAAGCTTGCTTGGTTGGCCAAAAAGGGCGTATGCGTTTTTTCCTGAATATATTCAGGAAAAAACGCATACGCCCTTTTTGGCCAAGTGCATCATTGTGGACTTTCTTCCTCTTTTCCTATGCTTTAAATGCAATTCCAGTCTACCTCCTGAAATCGGTTTCCTGCAATTCTGCCCCGCTTTCAAGTCCTCTTGGCAGCCTGACTTCAGTATATTTTTGGACGATAGCTGTCATTTATAACTCTGCAGGTTTGTGAATTACAGTGCCCCTGAGCTCCTTTCTTCAACTCGCTTTCTTGTGAGCTGGCCGCAACACCGCAGGATTGCTTCAGGCCCTAATCTGTATCCGGCACGGCACGCTGAGCCTTTGGTTAATTCCCTTCCTGGTGGGAAATGAGAGTTAAATTTGCCCGTCCAGAAACCTCCAGCTAGTCTCTCATTGGTTCTCCCTATTCCTGTTCATCTTCCGCAGAAATTGCAAACTGGGCCAAACAGGAGGTTAAAGGCACTGACTCTCCAAGTCGGGAGAGTGTTAGAAAAGCGTCTGGAATGTTGCACCCGAGTACCAGGGGACGAGAATGGAGACATATTGGAACACGTCTCCCGATCACACGTTTGATCATACTCTGGGTTCCACATGCATGGTTTAGCTGAAGGAAGAATCCCTTAAAGCTGGAGAGTGGAGACCCGTGGAATGGGTACCATGCAATATGACTGCAAAGTGTCTTCATTTGCTCACCGAACCTCTCCAATCCTATCACTGCTGCGTTTATGCCAGTGTACACACGCTTGATTCTCTTTCGGAGACATAGCAATCCATAGGTTTTAAGATACTTACTAGTCAGGTACATTCTTAGGCGTTTAATATGGGGTGTTGAGTCCATTTCGTTGAGCAAGGAGTAGCTCTTGTTTATTCCATATTTGGCTTAAGGAACTTTATCTGTGCTCATTTCAATCTCTGGTTTTATGCAGCACCCCAACTCACCTTTCCCCTTAAGCAAGCATAAGTTGGTTTTCTAAATTTGAGACCCTGTTCTGTTTTGTAATCCAGTTCTTGTGTAGCCAAGTTTACATTCCGTGTATTAGTGATATCTTATGATGTTTCTTTTTCTGTGTGACTTATTTCAGTTAGAAGCATCATACCTGAATCCACTCATTATGCTGCTACGGGCCTGATGACATAGATGTCATTGCCGAGTGATATTGCATTGTACGTAAGTACCACAACTTCTTTATCCATTTTGCGCTTTCTGCGATATTGAACTTGTACCGTAAACGAGCCGTCCCAAACTTTGGGGTGGCTGTGTCTTTTTGATTGTAATTTCCCTAAGCTATAGGACCATAAGTGGAAGTGCCCCAGGCTCTGTTGCTTTGTTTTTTAGATGTTTCAGGAAACACCATACACTTCTCCTGAGTGGCTGTTGGCAATTTACATCCCGCCCATCAGCATAACAAGGCTCCCAGTTCTCCATGGCCTGTCCTGCCTTTCTGGATTTTACACTTTTTTCAGATGGCCCTTTTGACCGGGGGGCAGTGAGACTTCATTGTAGTGCAGATTTGCTTTGCAAGCTTGCTTGGTTGGCCAAAAAGGGCGTATGCGTTTTTTCCTGAATATATTCAGGAAAAAAGGCATACGCCCTTTTTGGCCAAGTGCATCATTGTCGACGTTCTGCCTCTTTTCCTATGCTTTAAATGTAATTCCAGTCTACCTCCTGATATCGGTTTCCTGCAATTCTGCCCCGTTTTCAAGTCCTCTTGGCAGCCTGACTTCAGTATATTTTTGGACGATAGCTGTCATTTATAACTCTGCAGGTTTGTGAATGACAGTGCCCCTGAGCTCCTTTCTTCAACTCGCTTTCTTGTGAGCTGGCCGCAACACCACAGGATTGCTTCAGGCCCTAATCTGTATCCGGCACGGCACGCTGAGCCTTTGGTTAATTCCCTTCCTGGTGGGAAATGAGAGTTAAATTTGCCCGTCCAGACACCTCCAGCTAGTCTCTCATTGGTTCTCCCTATTCCTGTTCATCTTCCGCAGAAATTGCAAACTGGGCCAAACAGGAGGTTAAAGGCACTGACTCTCCAAGTCGGGAGAGAGTTAGTAAAGCGTCTGGAATGTTGCACCCGAGTACCAGGGGACGAGAATGGAGACATATTGGAACACGTCTCCCGATCACACGTTTGATCATACTCTGGGTTCCACATGCATGGTTTAGCTGAAGGAAGAATCCCTTAAAGCTGGAGAGTGGAGACCCGTGGAATGGGTACCATGCAATATGACTGCAAAGTGTCTTCATTTGCTCACCGAACCTCTCCAATCCTATCACTGCTGCGTTTATGCCAGTGTACACACGCTTGATTCTCTTTCGGAGACATAGCAATCCATAGGTTTTAAGATACTTACTAGTCAGGTACATTCTTAGGCGTTTAATATGGGGTGTTGAGTCCATTTCGTTGAGCAAGGAGTAGCTCTTGTCTATTCCATATTTGGCTTAAGGAAATTTATCTGTGCTCATTTCAATCTCTGGTTTTATGCAGCACCCCAACTCACCTTTCCCCTTAAGCAAGCATAAGTTGGTTTTCTACATTTGAGACCCTGTTCTGTTTTGTAATCCAGTTCTTGTGTAGCCAAGTTTACATTCCGTGTATTAGTGATATCTTATGATGTTTCTTTTTCTGTGTGACTTATTTCAGTTAGAAGCATCATACCTGAATCCACTCATTATGCTGCTACGGGCCTGATGACATAGATGTCATTGCCTAGTGATATTGCATTGTACGTAAGTACCACAACTTCTTTATCCATTTTGCGCTTTCTGCGATATTGAACTTGTACCGTAAACGAGCCGTCCCAAACTTTGGGGTGGCTGTGTCTTTTTGATTTTAATTTCCCTAAGCTATAGGACCATAAGTGGAAGTGCCCTAGGCTCTGTTGCTTTGTTTTTTAGATGTTTCAGGAAACACCATACACCTCTCCCGAGTGGCTGTTGGCAATTTACATCCCGCCCATCAGCATAACAAGGCTCCCAGTTCTCCATGGCCTGTCCTGCCTTTTGGATTTTACACTTTTTTCAAATGGCCGTTTGGACTGGGGGGAAGTGAGACTTCATTGTAGTGCAGATTTCCTTTGCAAGCTTGCTTGGTTGGCCAAAAAGGGCGTATGCGTTTTTTCCTGAATATATTCAGGAAAAAAGGCATACGCCCTTTTTGGCCAAGTGCATCATTGTGGACGTTCTGCCTCTTTTCCTATGCTTTAAATGCAATTCTAGTCTACCTCCTGAAATCGGTTTCCTGCAATTCTGCCCCGCTTTCAAGTCCTCTTGGCAGCCTGACTTCAGTATATTTTTGGACGATTGCTGTCATTTATAACTCTGCAGGTTTGTGAATTACAGTGCCCCTGAGCTCCTTTCTTCAACTCGCTTTCTTGTGAGCTGGCCGCAACACCGCAGGATTGCTTCAGGCCCTAATCTAGTTCCGGCACGGCACGCTGAGCCTTTGGTTAATTCCCTTCCTGGTGGGAAATGAGAGTTAAATTTGCCCGTCCAGACACCTCCAGCTAGTCTCTCATTGGTTCTCCCTATTCCTGTTCATCTTCCGCAGAAATTGCAAACTGGGCCAAACAGGAGGTTAAAGGCACTGACTCTCCAAGTCGGGAGAGTGTTAGTAAAGCGTCTGGAATGTTGCACCCGAGTACCAGGGGACGAGAACGGAGACATATTTGAACACGTCTCCCGAGCACACGTTTGATCATACTCTGAGTTCCACATGCATGGTTTAGCTGAAGGAAGAATCCCTTAAAGCTGGAGAGTTGAGACCCATGGAATGGGTACCATGCAATATGCCTTCAAAGGGTCTTCATTTGCTCACCGAACCTCTCCAATCCTATCACTACTGCGTTTATGCCAGTGTACACACGCTTGATTCTCTTTCGGAGACATAGCAATCCATAGGTTTTAAGACACTTAGTAGTCAGGTACATTCTTAGGCGTTTAATATTGGGTGTTGAGTCCATTTCGTTGAGCAAGGAGTAGCTCTTGTCTATTCCATATTTGGCTTAAGGAACTTTATCTGTGCTCATTTCAATCTCTGGTTTTATGCAGCACCCCAACTCACCTTTCCCCTTAAGCAAGCATAAGTTGGTTTTCTAAATTAGAGACCCTGTTCTGTTTTGTAATCAAGTTCTTGTGTAGCCAAGTTTACATTCTGTGTATTAGTGATATCTTATGATGTTTCTTTTTCTGTGTGACTTATTTCAGTTAGAAGCATCATACCTGAATCCACTCATTATGCTGCTACGGGCCTGATGACATAGATTTCATTGCCGAGTGATATTGCATTGTACGTAAGTACCACAACTTCTTTATCCATTTTGCGCTTTCTGCGATATTGAACTTGTACCGTAAACGAGCCGTCCCAAACTTTGGGGTGGCTGTGTCTTTTTGATTTTAATTTCCCTAAGCTATAGGACCATAAGTGGAAGTGCCCCAGGCTCTGTTGCTTTGTTTTTTAGATGTTTCAGGAAACACCATACACTTCTCCCGAGTGGCTGTTGGCAATTTACATCCCGCCCATCAGCATAACAGGGCTCCCAGTTCTCCATGGCCTGTCCTGCCTTTCTGGATTTTACACTTTTTTCAGATGGCCCTTTTGACCAGGGGAAGTGAGACTTCATTGTAGTGCAGATTTCCTTTGCAAGCTTGCTTGGTTGGCCAAAAAGGGCGTATGCGTTTTTTCCTGAATATATTCAGGAAAAAACGCATACGCCCTTTTTGGCCAAGTGCATCATTGTCGACGTTCTGCCTCTTTTCCTATACTTTAAGTGCAATTCCAGTATACCTCCTGAAATCGGTTTCCTGCAATTCTGCCCCGTTTTCAAGTCCTCTTGGCAGCCTGACTTCAGTATATTTTTGGACGATAGCTGTCATTTATAACTCTGCAGGTTTGTGAATTACAGTGCCCCTGAGCTCCTTTCTTCAACTCGCTTTCTTGTGAGCTGGCCGCAACACCACAGGATTGCTTCAGGCCCTAATCTGGTTCTGGCACGGCACGCTGAGCCTTTGGTTAATTCCTCTTCCTGGTGGGAAATGAGAGTTAAATTTGCCCGTCCAGACACCTCCAGCTAGTCTCTCATTGGTTCTCCCTATTCCTGTTCATCTTCCGCAGAAATTGCAAACTGGGCCAAACAGGAGGTTAAACGCACTGACTCTCCAAGTCGGGAGAGTGTTAGTAAAGCGTCTGGAATGTTGCACCCGAGTACAAGGGGAAGAGAACGGAGACATATTTGAACACGTCTCCCGATCACACGTTTGATCATACTCTGGGTTCCACATGCATGGTTTAGCTGAAGGAAGAATCCCTTAAAGCTGGAGAGTGGAGACCCGTGGAATGGGTACCATGCAATATGACTTCAAAGGGTCTTCATTTGCTCACCGAACCTCTCCAATCCTATCACTGCTGCGTTTATGCCCCTGTAAACACGCTTGATTTTCTTTCGGAGACATAGCAATCCATAGGTTTTAAATTACTTACTAGTCAGGTACATTCTTAGGCGTTTAATATGGGGTGTTGAGTCCATTTTGTTGAGCAAGGAGTAGCTCTTTCTATTCCATATTTGGCTTAAGGAACTTTATCTGTGCTCATTTCAATCTCTGGTTTTATGCAGCAACCCAACTCAACTTTCCCCTTAAGCAAGCATAAGTAGGTTTTCTAAATTTGAGACCCTGTTCTGTTTTGTAATCCAGTTCCTGTGTAGCCAAGTTTACATTCTGTGTATTAGTGATATCTTATGATGTTTCCTTTTCTTTGTGACTTATTTCAGTTAGAATCATCATACCTGAATCCACTCATTATGCTGCTACGGGCCTGATGACATAGATGTCATTGCTGAGTGATATTGCATTGTACGTAAGTACCACAACTTCTTTATCCATTTTTCACTTTCTGCGATATTGAACTTGAACCATAAACGAGGTTCTTGTAAACAGAGCTGTCCCAAACATTGGGGTGGCTGTGTCTTTTTGATTTTAATTTCCCTAAGCTATAGGATCATAAGTGGAAGTGCCCCAGGCTCTGTTGCTTTGTTTTTTAGATGTTTCAGGAAACACCATACACTTCTCCAGAATGGCTGTTGGCAATTTACATCCCGCCCATCAGCATAACAAGGCTCCCAGTTCTCCATGGCCTGTCCTGCCTTTCTGGATTTTACACTTTTTTCAGATGGCCCTTTGGACCGGGGGGCAGTGAGACTTCATTGTAGTGCAGATTTCCTTTGCAAGCTTGCTTGGTTGGCCAAAAAGGGCGTAAGCGTTCTTTCCTGAATATATTCAGGAAAAAACGCATATGCCCTTTTTGGCCAAGTGCATCACTGTGGATGTTCTGCCTCTTTTCCTATGCTTTACATGCAATTCCAGTCTACCTCCTGAAATCGGTTTCCTGCAATTCTGCCTTGCTCTCAGTGCCTCTTCATAGCCTTACCTCAATATGCTTTTGGAAAATAGTTGGCCTTTATAACTCTGCAGGTTTTTGAATTTCAGTTGCCCTTAGTTCCATTTTTCAGCTCTTATTTTTGTGATCTTGCCTCATATCCACAGGATTTCTTCAGGCCCTATTCTTCTTCTGGGGCGCCTTGCTCTGCCTTTGGTTAATTCTTCTTCCTATGTGAAATTAGAGTGACATGTGGCCATTGAAACCGCTACAGCTATTTTCTCACTGGTTCCCCCTATTCCCATTCATCCTCCTCACTAACTGCAGACTGTGCGATCCCGGAACTTAAAGGCATTGACTTTCCATGTGGGGATGTTGTTAGTAAAGTGGCTGGAATGTTGATCAGGTGCCCCAGGAGAGGAAAATGAGGTGCGTTTTAGAAACCTTTCCCGATCATATGGTATACCATCTGCTGGATTTCCCATGCATGGTTTAGCTGTAGGAAGATTCCCTTCAACCTGCAGTGTTGGGACCCTTGGAATGAGTAGCATGAAGTATTGCATTAAACTTTCGGCAGTTGCTCACCAAAGCTCACCAATCCTCTCAGCCCCAAGTGTCCAGCCTTATGTCTTATCCAGCTGTGGGTTTATATGTGGTCATTCCAGGTTACATCACAACCCCTGAGCGAATTTTGTAAGAATTTTTCTCTCTTTCATTGTTTCTGCGTTTTGGATTTAAAATTTATTTCTATAATGGGGTTTAGCTCATTTTCACTGCTGTGTTTGTGCCGCTCTGCACACACTTGATTCCCTTATGGAGATATATCAATACATGGGTTTTAAGATTCTTATTACTCAGATATATTTCTCTGCGGTGTATAGGGTGTGTTGAGGCCAGTTCATTGAGCAAGGTGTAGATCTTGTCTAATACCTATTTGGTTTATTGAACGGTATCTGTGCTAATTTCAAACTCTGGTTTTATGCATCACCTCACCTCTCCTTTCCCCTTAAGCTGACATAAGTGTGTTTTCTAAATGTGAGACACTGTTCTGTTTTGTAATTCATTTTTTGTGCAGCCATATTTATCCTCCCTCTATAAGTGATATCTTATGATATGTTTCTTTTTCTGTTTGACTTATTTCAAGTAGTATTATCGGACCTAAATCCACTCTTTATCCTTCTACTAGCCTTATTACATTGATTTCATGGTGAAGAGATATTCCATTGTACATAAGTACCACATTTTCTTTATCCATTGTTCTCTTTCCTGGGATATTTAAGGTGTACTGAAGTTGAGGTTCTTGTAAACAGAGTAGCCCTAAACTGTGGTGTGCTTGTGTCTTGTTGATTTTTAGACTTCCCTAGATATACTCCCGTGATTGGAAGTGCCCTATGCTCTGTAGCTCTGTTTTTTAGATGATTTAGGAACCACCATACACTTCTCCAGAGTGGCTCTCGGCAGTTCACACACTGTCCATCAGCGTATAAAGGCTCCCTGTTCTCCATGGCCTGTCCTGCATTTCTGGTTTTTACAATTTTTTCGGATGGCCCTTTTGACCAGTGGGAAATGAGACTTCTTTGTTGTGCACATTTGCATTGCTTGCTTGCTTGGTTGCCCATAAAGTGCGTATGCGTTTTTTCCTGGATATATTCAGGGAAAAAATGCATACTCCCTTTTGGGCCAACTGCATCATTGTCGAAATTCTGCCACTTTTCATGTGCTTTAAAGACGAGTCCAATCTATCTCTTGAAATTTGTTTCTTGCAATTCTGTCTTGCATTCAGATCCTCTTCTTTGCCTTACCTCAACATACTTTGGGACATTAGTTTTCATTTATAACTCTGCAGGTTTGTGAATTGCAGTGACCCTGAGCTCCATTTTTTAAGTTGCTCTTTTGTGAGCTGGCCTCAAAGCCGCAGGATTGCTTCAGGCCCTCTTTTGGCTCCGGCGAGGCGGGCTGAGCCTTTTTTAAATCTTATTCTTAATGGGAAATTAGAATGACATGTGCCCGTCCAAACCCCTACAACTATTCTCTCATTGGTTCCCCCTCTTCCCGTTCATCCTCCTCACAATTTGCAAAATGTGTGAAACAGAAGTTTAAATGTGCTGATTCTCTAAGTGGGGAGATTCTAAGTAACGTGGCTGGAATGATGAACAGGAGCAGCAGGAGAGGATAAATGAGGTGCATTTTAGACACATCTCCCAATCACATGGTGTACAGTCCTCTGGGTTTTCCATGCATGTTTTAGCTGTAGGAAGATTCCTTGAACCTGCAGATTTGGGACCCATTGAATGGGTACCTGGTAGTATTACTTTAAAGGGTGTGCATTTCCTTACCCAACCTCACATTTCTCTTAGCGCGAACAGTTTCCAGCCTTATGTCTCATCCTGCTGTGGGTCTAGATGTGTTCAATCCATGTTGCATCACCGTCCCTGAGGAAAAGTTGTAAGAGGTTTTCTCTGTCTCTCTGTCGTTTATTTCTTTCAATTTATTACTATATTGGTTACAGCTGATTTTCAAAGCTCTGTTTCTTGCTGCTGTACATCCACTTGATTCACGTACAGAGAGACATCAATAAATTCTTTTTCAGATTCTTACCAGTCATAGATATTCTTTTCCAGTGACTTGAGTGTGCTGAGTGCAGTTCTTTTAGCTACCGTGTAGGCCTTGTTGATTATCAGTTTGGTATTTGGAATGGTATCTTTGCTAATTTCAACCTCCTGGATGGTGCCTCACCCCTCCCCACCTTTCCCGTTTAGCAGCCTTACGCGTGTTTTCTACATATTTGACTATGTTTTTGTTTTGTAATTTATTTCATGTGTAGCCATTTTGGATTCCACCTTTAAGTGATATCTTATGATATGTGTCTTTTTCATTTTGAATTATGTCACTTAGAATGATCATACGTAACTCCTCCGGAGTTGTTACAACTGGCCATATTTCATTGATTTCCAGGCTGAGTAATATTCCACTCTACATAAGTACCACATCTCTATCCATTTTTTCCCTCCAGAGACATTTAAGTTATATCCCAGTCAAGGATCTTTTAAACAGAGAGGCAGTAAACATTGGGGTGCCTGTGTCCTCTCGATTTTTGTTTTTCCCAAGATATACGCCCATGAGTGCAAGTGCCCTATGCTCTGTAGCTCATTTTTTAGATGCTTTAGGAAACACAATACACTTCTCCAGAATGGCCGTTGGCAATATACATTTCCACTATAAGCCTCACAGGGCTCCCTCTTCTCCTTGCCCTGTTCTGCATTTCTGGTGTTTACACTTTATGAGGATGGCTCTTCTGACTGATGCGAAGTGATATCTTTTGTAGTATTGATTTCCAGTGCCCACCTGTTTGGTTGGCTAAAAAAGTGTATGCCCTTTTCTTGAATATATACAGAAAAAAATGCATACAGCCTTTTTGGCCAACTGCAATGTTGGCAATGTTCAGCCCCTTTTCTTGTGCTTAATGGTGAGTCCTTTCTACCTCCTCAAATCCCTTTCCTGCCATTCTCCCTTGCTTACCAATCCTTTTCTCTGACTTTCCTCGAGACATTTTTGTGATAGATATTTTCAACTCTGCAGTTTCGTGAATTTTACTGCCCCTGAGTTCCATTGTTCAACTTGTGTTTATGGGAACTGGCCACAAAGCAGTGGGATTTCCTCAAGCCCTATACTGTTTCCATGGGCAACCCTAGCCTTTGGTCAATTCATCTTCCTGATTGGAAATTAGAGTGACATGTGCCTGTCTGAACACCTAGGACTTGTCTCTCATTGTTCCTCATCCTTCCGCTTCATCCTCTGGACAAATTCCAAACTGTACGCAACAGGATGTTGACAGTGCTGACATCTCCAAGTGGGGAGACTGTTAGTAAAGACGTTGGAGGGGTGAACCCGAGCACCAGGAGATGAGGAGATGAGATGCCTTTACCAAACTCTTCCCGATCAGACGGTATACCATCCTCTGGATGTGACAGACATGTTTTAGCAGTAGGAAGAGTCCCATTCATGTAAGGAGAACACCAGGGCTTTTTCAAAATCAGTGTCTCCCCGAAACCCAAACTGGGGAGTTTTTTAAGCTACGGCTACACATATGTTCATTAAGGGCCTTGGGAAGTAGGCAGAGTCCAAACTTTAGATGATTGAAGTCTTCAGGGTCAGAAGCACTCACCACCGGCTTCCCTTAGGTTACACTTTAACTGTCATGGATAGATGATGTCAATAAAAATATCTATTCTTTTTCCGATTATTTCCCCTTATAGGTTATTGCAAAATATTGAGTGTAGTTCCCTGTGCTATCCAGTAGTTCCTTGTTGATGATCTATTTTATACATAGCAGTGTGTATGTGTGAATTCCAAACTGTTAATTTATCCCTCCTCCCACCTTTCCCCTTTGGTAATAATAAATTATAAGATTTTATACTTCTCAGAAATGGGGGAGCTGAAAGAGAGGTATCATTTTCAATGGAAAAGCATTTAAAACAAGATTGAAGCTTTAACCAAGATTATTAGATGTACATCCTTGGAAAGAAATCACTTCATTTCTCTAATATTGACCTGACAAATAAGACAAACCTTTTCACTGAACTTGCTTATAATAAAGTGATGGAAATATCAAATGGAAGTGTTAGAAACATCTTATTTTACCCGAGCCTTATAAACTGTTCTATGTTAACTACAGTTTGGCTCACACATCTGTTCATTGAAGTTACAATAGTCTCAATTTCTGTTACTGATCCTCCAGAGTGGACCCCAAAAAGTGTCCCCCTGCCCAGTGTCATTGGGGCCAACAGATCGAGACTGAGTTTGGTTCACAAGCAAAGGAAACTTTATATTTTGATCAGAGAATGGAGACGTGAGAGCATGCACTACCCCGTGGGCTGTGGGCTGGGCTGCTGTGTAGAGATCCTGTCAGAGTCAGTGGGAGGGAGGGGGCAGAGCTCTCAAGGGCCGGGTTGGCTGCAGCTCAGGCTCTATATCTCGGAGTCTGCACTGGGCCCCAGGAGCTGAGGTGTCGACCCAGCCATTCTGCACTAGGAAATCTGGTCTGAAGTGCTGGGTGTGGAACCTCTGCATGCGGGACCCTAGGAGCACGTGAAATTAGACAAAGCACAAAGGATAAAAAAGGTCAGACTTGACTTTATTGCCCAGATTCTATTTTTATCTCCCAGGGATTTTTAATGGGCTTTGCTCCTCTGCCTTTTGTCCCGTTCCTCATTCTTGGAGTGCTGAGGGTGCAGACCCTTCTTCTGTAACTGCTGAGTGCTGAGTTGGGAGCCCTCATACCAGGGGACGAGGGTCAGAACTTCTCCCCAGCAGCCTCCAGGTGACGTTGATTGGCCCCAGGACCCCTGCCTCCCTGCTCGTCCGCCTGAGCACCAGCATTGGAAGTGTTATAGATTCTAATGACCTTTAAGGGTCCAGGAAAGAGATGTGCAGAGACGCTGTGGGGGCCGATTTCACCCCGCCCCACATTTGTTCGGCCACCTTAGGCTGACCGTTTCTGCCAGCCTAGATGCTCTGACCAGTAGTCTGCTCTTTCTTCAATTAGGCCCCTGAATTAACGTAAAAACAGCACCAGGTGTCAGAGCCCTGCCCGCTCAACTCCCAGACAGTCCAGGGTCAGTGGTGATCAAGGACCATGATGGCCACTGAGTCAACAGCCTTTTGAAGTAAACAGAAGTCCAGCCGGTCTTATTGGCCACCATCATCACGGTGTCTGTAGGCTTTTCTATGGTGACAGTGTGATATACGGTTCCCCCGCCAAGATTATTAGCTCCCCTCCGGGTGCAGTAAGTCCTGCAAGCAGTAGTCTACTCCTTCGGGACACACTATTGTTGTTTTATGAGAGAAACTTCAGGTCAAGTGATGTTCACACGAGTCGTCATGGTGTCCTGTTGCCCCCAGTTATCTCTCTGGATGTTGGAGTTGGAGGGCCTCCTCACTCGAGGTCGGTGTGCCCACGGAGCGAACCCTGCAACTTCAGGGCATGGTTGGTGATTAGGATCACCACGTGGGGTCCTTTTCCCTTAGGAGGGAGGTGGCCTTTTGGGCTGCTGAGTTCCAGGTTTTTAGATACCGCCAGTATCTTGGCCAGATGTGGCAGTGGGCCAAGCCCCTTGGTGACTGTAGTTTATCCTACCTGGATGGCATTCTTGCGTTGTTCCATTTCAAGTGGTCCCAGTTTTTGCACTAATTCTCCAATGGCGATTCACCTTTCACCGGGAATGGAAAGGTCAAAGGGTTTAGCTCAATTAGGGAGTTCCAGGGCAAGGGTCTGAATTGACTGCTCTTTCCATTCTTGAAAGGCCACTTCTGGATCCTGTTCAAAAGGATCATCATCTTTTCCTTTCAGTGTTTCATATAGAGGCCCAGCTAGTAGACTGTACTTAGAGATCCAGAAGCAGCAAACCCTGGCCTCCCCAGGAACCCCTAAGCTGTCTTCTAGTTTTAGAAAGGGGTAAGGCTGCAAATGGTTTCTTCCCTTTCCTGGGATGGGCTTCTCTGACCTTGTGTGAGAATGAAGCCCAGGCAGGTCACCGCAGTCTTTGATATTTGAGCTTTTTCTTGGACAACTTCTATCCTTTATTGGCTTGGTAGTTCAGAGGCCTCCTTAGTAGGGCTGGCGATCAGAATGTCATCTGCATATTGAAGGAGGGTTTCCTTTTCCAGAGGTAGAACTTTTCGGTCTTTAGCTAAGCTTTCCCCAAAGATGGTGTGGGAATTTTTGAACCCTTGGGGCAAGACGGCCCGGAAGTATTGTTTTAGTTGTATGTTGAGTCCTGCCACTCACAAGCCAAAATTTCTTGTGACTCTGGGACTAATGGAATACAAAAGAAGGCATCATTGAAGACTAATACAGAATACCATGTCCTGGTGGTTGGTAGAATGACCAGCAGGGTGTAGGAATCAGGAGCACCTGGAGGTATATCCTCGGTGGCTTCACTGACTGTCCTGACATCTTTTACCAGGTCCCCAGCAGCCCATGGGGCTCTCGTGGTCAGGCCAATCCCAGGATATGGAGCTCTCCTGGGCAGGTACCCCACCCCCAACCCAGCCCACGGGGCTCTCATGGTCAGGCCCCTCCCAGGATACAGAGCTACCCTTGCAGGTACCGTGGCAGGGCTGGGCACACAGGAACCGTGCACATAGCCCTCATTGAAGAGCACCCCCAGCTCACCTGTCGCTCAGAGCTGACACAGAGCACCTCAGAGCAGGACTTGAACTAACAAACAGCAGCTCCGACAGGTCTGTGACCCTGGGCATCACTCTGTGTGGCCTCCCTCCATCTGGTCTTCCAGAGACTTCCACTGCACCCAGGGCACCAGGCCTCTGTCTCCAACCACCACCCACCCCCTCCTCTCCCTGACTCCTGGGTTCCTCTCATTAGGAGAGGGTTTTCTTGAAGTTGTCTCCCACTCATGGGCCAGATAAAATGATTAGAAAACAAGCCAAAGCTGCAGCCCCTTGTCTATCCTGACTCTCAGGAGGCCACACCTATTCCTTGGACCTGGCCGGTTCAGCAAGTTCCATTTTCTGCAACTGTGAGCCCCTGAGGGGTGATGATTGGCTGACCTGGGCAGCCTTACCGTGCCGGCCAGCCCTCTCCAGGTGTGCCTGGGTTGAGATCAATATAAATACCACTCCAGGCAGCAAGAGCCCCTGCAGCTGTGCCTGACGCCATTTTCTCTGCCCTGTCAGCAGTCTCGGGGCTGGGCTGGTGGGAGGGAGTGAGAGGCCACGGCTTTGTGGGTGGCCCAGTGTGAGTGGGGCTCTGCTGGACTTTCTGCAGCAGTTGCCAGGCTGCCACCTGCTAAAGAAGAGGATGTGTCACCCATACCTGCTGCTGGAATTTCTCCCTGGGCAGAGGTGAGGAAGGAAAAAAGCAGTGGGGGCAGGGACAGGACGGGTATCTCAGGCAGGGAAATGGAAATCTTCCAGAAGAGCACCCAGGGCCAGGACCATCCTGGCTGGCCTGCAGGCACCAAGTCAGCTGGCATGCTGTCACTCGTGTGGCTCCATGGCCCTTCCTCTAGGCTTTCAAGTCCTTGTATATATTCAGGTGTTTTACCTGGGAAGGGTGGGAACAGTTCAGCAGCAACTGGCCTGGGGCTCAGCTCACGTTTACTCACAGATGCCTCGGCACGGTGCCCCAGCTTTGCAATGAGGACGCTTGTTGTGTGGGGGCTGCTGGCTGAATGGGAGACGATTCCCCACCACTGACCAACTTCAGAATTGTTTACAACTGGAGGAAGTGCCCTGATACGGTTTTCCTCTGAGTAACTGGTGGGTTCTGTTTTTTTTTTCTCTTTTTCGTTTTTGTTTCAAGGTAGATTTTATTCCTCTTTTTTGTATTTACAGATATAAGCATGGAAATAATTTATTCATATAAATACATGTATGTGAAGGGAATAATTGTTTTTTCTGTTTTATTTTTTAAATTTTATTTCTTTTTAATTTTGAATTTCATTTTATACTTTTATACAGCAGGTTCTTATTGGTTATCTATTTTATACATATAAATGTTTACATGCCAATCCCAATCTCTCAACTCCTCCCACCACCACCCCTCCAAGAGCTTTCCCCCCTTGTTGTCCATACGATTGTTGTCTACATCTGTTGCTCTATTTATGCCTTGCAAAACGGTTAATCTGTACAGTTTTTCTAGGTTCCACATATATGCATGAATATACAAGATTTGTTTTTCTCTTTCTGACTTACTTCACTCTGTATGACAGTCTCTAGATCCATCGACGTCTCTACAAATGACCCAATTTCATTCCTTTCATGGCTTAGTAATATTCCATTTTATATATGTACCACATCTTTATGCATTCGTCTGTCTGTGGGCATTTAGGTTGCTTCCATTACCTCGATATTGTAAATAGTGATGCAATGAACATTGCGGTGAATGTCTCTTTTTGATTTATGGTTTTGTCTGGGTATATGTCCAGTACTGGGATTGCTGTATCATATGGTAATTCTATTATTAGTTTCTTAAGAAACTCCATATTGTTCTCCATAGTGACTGTATCAATTTATATTCCCAACAATAGTGGAAGAGGCTTCCTTTTCTCCACACCCTTTCCAGCATTTGTTGTTTGTAGATTTTCAGATGATGCCCATTCTAAGAGGTGTGAGGTGATACCTCATTGTTGAGTCCATTTCGTTGAGCAAGGGGTAGGTCTTGTCTATTACATATTTGGCTTATGGAACGGTATCTGTGCTAATTTCAAACTCTGTTTTTATGCAGCGCCCCAACTCACCTTTCCCCTTAAGCAAGCATAAGTTGGTTTTCTACATTTGAGACCCTGTTCTGTTTTGTAATTCAGTTCATGTGTAGTCAAGTTTACATCCGTGCATTAGTGATACCTTATGATGTTTCTTTTTCTGTGTGACTTATTTCACTTAGAATCATCGTGCCTCAATCCACTCATTATGCTGGTACAGGCCTGGTGACACAGATTTCATTGCTGAGTGGTATTCTGTTGTACGTAAGTACCGCAACTTCTTTATCAATTATTTGTTCTCTGGGATATTTAACTTGTACTGTAGAAGAGGTTCCTGTAAACAGAGCCGTCCCAAATTTTGGGGTGGCTGTGTCTCTTTGATTTTAATTTCCCTAAGCTATAGGACCATAAGTGGAAATGCCCTAGACTCTGTTGCTTTGTTTTTCAGATGTATCAGGAAACACCATACACTTCTCCAGAGTGGCTGTTGGCAATTTACATCCCGCCCATCAGCATAACAAGGCTCCTTTTTCCCCATGGCCTGTCTTGCCTTTCTGGATTTTACACTTTTCTCAGATGGCCCTTAGACCGGGGGGAAGTGACACTTCATAGTAGTTCGGATTTCCATTGCAAGCTTGCTTGGTTTGCCAAAAAGGGCGTATGTGTTTTTTCCTGAATATATTCAGGAACAAACTCATACGCCCTTTTTTGCCAAGTGCATCATTGTCGATGTTCTGCCTCTTTTCCTATGCTTTAAATGCAAATCCAGTCTACCTCCTGAAATCGGTTTCCTAAAATTCTGTCCCGCTTTCAAGTCCTCTTGGCAGCCTTACTTCAATATATTTTTGGACGTTATCTGTCATTTATAACTCTGCAGGTTTGTGAATTACAGGGCCCCTGAGCTCCTTTCTTCAACTCGCTTTCTTCTGAGCTGGCCGCAAACCCGCAAGACTGCTTCAGGCCCTAATCTGCTTCTGGCAGGGCACGCTGAGCCTTTGGTTAATTCCTCTTCCTGATGGGAAATGAGTGTTAAATATGCACGTCCAGACACCTACCTCACTCTCAACCCCTTGGTGATGTGGGTCCTCTGGTTTGTGGCCACCTTTGCTGGGTTCCTCACCTTTCGATGATGTGGCCCCACTAGTGTGAGGACACTCCTGCCTGGTTCTCATCCACGTGGTTATGTGGACCCCCTGGTGAGAGTCTGTTCCTGGCTGTGTTCCTCACCCACGTGTGAGGGAGACCCTCTGCTGATAGGTCACTCCTGCATGGCTGGCACACATTGCCTTGGTGAAGTCAGCCGTGTGGTGGCAGTTGGAGCGTGCTGGGAATCTCCTCCCCCCGGTGATGAGGGCCCTCTTGCGTCAGGCCCTAACTGCTGGGCTCACCAACTTTTCTTAGTGAGCCCAGTGATGCTTTGGCACTCCTCTTAGGATCCCATCTCCATGGGGATGTGGGCCTTCTGCTCTGAGGTCCCAACGGCTGGGTTGTTCACATTTTCATGATGTGGGCTCTCTGGTGTTAGTTCACAGAGGCCTGGATCCCATAGCCTCTGTGCTCTTGGCCGTCTGCTGTGAGGTCACTCCTGCCTGGCTTGCTCACCTCGCCTTGTGGACATGAGCCCTCTGGTGGCACTTGGAGCCTGCTGGGAGCCTCCTCCCCTCGGTGATGAGGGCCCTCTGGCGTCAGGCCCTAACTGCTGGGCTCCCCACATTTTGTGATGTGCGCCCAGTGGTGCGAGGACACTCCAGCCAGGTTCACATCCCCATTGGGATGTGGGCCTTCTGCTCTGAGGTCCCAACGCCTGGGTTGCTCACAGTTTCATGATGTGGGCTCTCTGCTGTTAGTTCACTCCTGCCTGCATCCCATAGCTTCTGTGCTCTCGGTCGCCTGCTGGGGGATTCCAACTGCTGGATTCCTCACCTTTCTTATTCTTTGGGCCCTCTGTTTTTAGGCTACTCCTGCCTGCCTCACTCCCATTCCCTTTGTGATATGTGTCCTCTGATTTGAGGCCACATGTGCTGGGTTCCGCACCTTACGATGATGTGGCCCCACTGGAGGGAAGACAGTCCTGAGTGGTTCCCATCCCCTTGCTGATGTGGGCCCTCAGGTGAGAGTCTGATCCTGGCTGGGTTCCTCACCCTTCTGTGAGGTGGGCCCTCTGCTGTGAGGTCGATCATGCCTCTCTGGCACACGTCACCTTGGCGACGTGGGCCCTCTGGTGGCAGTTGGAGTGTGCTGGGATCCTCCTCCCCTCGGTGATGAGGGCCCTCTTGCCTTAGGCCATAACTGCTGGGCTCCCCACATTTTCTGATGTGCACCAAGTGAGTGAGGACACTCTTGCCAGGTTCCCATCCCCATGGGGATATGGGCCTTCTGCTCTGAGGTCAAAACGGCTGGCTTGCTCACAGTACCATGATGTGGGCCCTCTGCTGTGAGTTCACTCCGGCAAGGATCCCTTATCATCGGTGCTCTGAGCTGCCTGCTGGGAGGTTCCAACTGCTGGATTCCTCAACTTTTGTATTCTATGGGTCCTGTGTTGTGATGCTCCTCCTGCCTGCCTCACTCGCAACCCCTTAGTGATGTGGGTCTTCTGGTTGGAGGCCACATGTGCTGGGTTCCGCAACTTTCTATGATGTGGCCCCACTGGTGTGAGGACACTCCTGCCTGGTTCCAATCCATTTGGTGATGTGGGCCCTGTGGTGCGAGTCTGATCCTGACTGGGTTCGTCACACTTCTCTGAGGTGGGCCCTCTGCTGTGAGGTCATTCGTGCCTGGTTGGCACACATCGCCTTGGCGACGTCAGCCCTCTGGTGGCAGTTGGAGCCTGCTGGGAGCCTCCTTCCCTTGGTGATGAGGGTCCTCTGGCGTCAGGCCCTAACTGCTGGTCGTCCAGAATTTTCTGATACGTTCTCAGTGGTGCGAGGACACTCCTACCAGATTTCCATCCCCATGGGGATGTGGGCCTCCTGCTCTGAGGTCCCAATGGCTGGGTTGCTCAGTTTCATGACATGGGCCCTCTTCTGTGAGTTCACTGTGGCCTGGATCCCATAGCCTCGGTGCTCTGGGCTGCCTGCTGGGAGGTTCCAACTGCTGGATTCCTCACTTTTTTATTCTATGGGCCCAGTGTTGTGAGGCTACTCCTGCCTGCCTCATTCCGAGGTCCTTGGTGATGTGGGTCCTCTGGTTTGAGGACACATGTGCTGAGTACCTCACCTTTCGATGATGTGGCCCCACTGGTGTGAAGACACTCCTGCCTGGTTCCCATCCCCTTGGTGATGTGGGTCCTCTGGTGAGAGTCTGCTGTTGGCTGGGTTTCTCGCCCTTCTGTGAGGTGGGGCTCTGCTGTGAGGTAACTCCTGCCTGGCTTGCTCACATTGCCTTGGCAACGTGAGCCCTCAGGTGGCAGTTGGAGCCTGCTGGGAATCTCCTCCCCTCAGTTATGAGAGCTCTGGATAAAACACATATGCCCTTTTTGCCAAGTGCATTATTTTCCAAGTTCTGTCTCTTTTCCTATGCTTTAAGAGCGACTCCCGTGTACCTTCTGAAATCAGTTTCCAGCAATTCTGCACCACATTCAAGTCCTCTTCGCAGCCTTACTTCAGTATAATTTTGGATGATAGCTGTCATTTATAACTCCACAGGATTGTGAATTACAGTGCCCCTCAGCTCCTTTCTTCAACTTGCTTTCCTGTCAGTTGGCCGCAACACCGCAGGATCTCTTTAGACCCTAATCTAGTTCCAGCACGGCACGCGGAGCCTTTGGTTCATTCGTCTTCCTGATGGGAAATGAGGGTTAAATTTGGCCGTCCAGACACCTACAGATAGTCTCCCATTGCTTCTCCTTATTCCTGTTCATCTTCCGAAGAAATTGCAAACTGGGCCAAACAGGAGGTTAAAGGCACTGACTCTCCAAGTGGGGAGAGTGTTAGTAAAGCGTCTGGAAAGTTCCACCGAGTAGCAGGGGACGAAAAATGAGATACATTTGAACACGTTTCCCGATCACACGGTGGATCATACTCTGGGTTCCACATGCATGTTTTAGCTGAAGGAAGAATCCCTTACACCGGGAGAGTTGGGACCCATGGAATGTGTACCATGCAATATGACGTCAAAGGGTCTGCATTTGCTCACCGAACCTCACCAATCCTATCACTGCTGCGCTGATGCCGCTGTACCCACGCTTGATTCTCTTTTGGAGACAAATAAATCCATAGGTTTTAAGATTCTTACTGGTCAGGTATATTCTTAGGCGTTTAATATGGGGTGTTGAGTGCACTTCGTTGAGCAAGGAGTAGCTCCTCTCTAATAATATTTGGCTTATGGAACGGTATCTGTGCTAATTTCAATCTCTGGTTTTATGCAGCACCCCAACTCACCTTTCCCCTTAAGCAAGCATAAGTTGGTTTTCTACATTTGAGACCCTGTTCTGTTTTGTAATCCAGTTCCTATGTATCCAAGATTACATTCCGTGTACTAGTGATATCTTATGATGTTTCTTTTTCTGTGTGACTTATTTCAGTTAGAATCATCGTACCTGAATCCACTCATTATGCTGCTACAGGCCTGATGACACAGATTACATTGCTGAGTGATATTGCATTGTACGTAAGTACCACAACTTCTTTTCCATTTTGCGCTTTCTGTGATATTGAACTTGTACCGTAAAAGAGGTTCTTGTAAACAGAGCCGTCCCAAACTTTGGGGTGGCTGTGTCTTTTTGATTTTAATTTCCCTTAGCTATAGGACCATGAGTGGAAGTGCCCTAGGCTCTGTTGCTTTGTTTTTTAGATGTTTCAAGAAACACCATACACTTCTCCAGAGTGGCTGTTGCCAATTTACATCCCGCCCATCAGCATAACAAGGCTCCCAGTTCTCCATGGCCTGTCCTGCCTTTCTGGATTTTACACTTTTTTCTGATGGCCCTTTTGACCGGTGGGAAGTGAGGCTTCATTTTAGTGCAGATTTCCTTTGCAAGCTTGCTTGGTTGGCCAAAAACGGCGTATGCATTTTTTCCTGAATATATAAAGGAAAAAACGCATACGCCCTTTTTGGCCAAGTGCATCATTTTGGACGTTCTGCCTCTTTTCCTGTGCTTTACATGCAATTCCAGTCTACCTCCTGAAATCTGTTTCCTGCAATTCTGCCCCGCTTTCAAGTCTCTTGGCAGCCTTACTTCAGTATAGTTTTGGACGATAGCTGTCATTTATAACTCTGCAGGTTTGTGAATTACAGTGCCCCTGAGCTCCTTTCTTCAACTCGCTTTCTTGTGAGCTGGCCGCAACACCGCAGGTTTGCTTCAGTCCCTAGTGTGGTTCCGGAATGGCACGCTGAGCCTTTGGTTAATTCCTCTTCCTGGTGGGAAATGAGAGTTAAATTTGCCCGTCCAGACACCTCCAGCTAGTCTCTCATTGGTTCTCCCTATTCTTGTTCATCTTCCGCAGAAATTGCAAACTGGGCCAAACAGGAGGTTAAAGGCACTGACTCTCCAAGTCGGGAGAGTGTTAGTAAAGTGTTGGAATGTTGCACCCGAGTACCAGGGGATGAAAACTGAGACACATTTGAACACGTTTCCCCATCACATGGTGGATCATATCCTGCTTTCCACATGCATGTTTTCGCTGAAGGAAGAATCCCTTAAACCTGGAGAGTTGAGACCCATGGAATGGGTACCATGCAATATGACTTCAAAGGGTCTGCATTTGCTCACCGAACCTCACCAATCCTATCACTGCTGCATTTATACCACTGTAAACACACTTGATTCTCTTTCAGAGACATAGCAATCCATAGGATTTAAGATACTTACTAGTCAGGTATATTGTTAGGCGTTTAATATGGGGTGTTGAGTCCACTTCGTTGAGCAAGGAGTAGCTCTTGTCTATTACATATTTGGCTTATGGAACGGTATCTGTGCTAATTTCAATCTCTGGTTTTATGCAGCACCCCAACTCACCTTTCCCCTTAAGCAAACATAAGTTGGTTTTCTACATTTGAGACCCTGTTCTGTTTTGTAATTCAGTGCCTGTGTATCCAAGATTACATTCCGTGTACTAGTGATATCTTATGATGTTTCTTTTTCTGTGTGACTTATTTCACTTAGAATCATCTTACCTGAATCCACTCATTATGCTGCTACGGGCCTGATGACATAGATTTCTTTGCTGAGTGATATTGCATTGTACGTAAGTACCACAACTTCTTTATCCATTTTTCACTTTCTGCGATATTGAACTTGTACCATAAACGAGGTTCTTGTAAACAGAGCCGTCCCAAACTTTGGGTTGGCTGTGTCATTTTGATTTTAATTTCCCTAAACTATAGGACCATAAGTGGAAGTGCCCCAGTCTCTGTTGCTTTGTTTTTTAGATGTTTCAGGAAACACCATACACTTCTCCCGAGTGGCTGTTGGCAATTTACATCCCGCCCATCAGCATAACAAGGCTCCCAGTTCTCCATGGCCTGTCCTGCCTTTCTGGATTTTACACTTTTTTCAGATGGCCCTTTTGACCGGGGGGAAGTGAGACTTCATTGTAGTGCGGATTTCCTTTGCAAGCTTGCTTGGTTGGCCAAAAAGTGCGTATGTGTTTTTTCCTGAATATATTCAGGAAAAAACACATACGCACTTTTTGGCCAAGTGCATCATTGTGGACGTTCTGCCTCTTTTCCTATGCTTTAAATGCAATTCCAACCTACCTCCTGAAATCGGTTTCCTGCAATTCTGCCCCGCTTTCAAGTCCTCTTGGCAGCCTGACTTCAGTATATTTTTGGACGATTGCTGTCATTTATAACTCTGCAGGTTTGTGAATATCAGTGCCCCTGAGCTCCTTTCTTCAACTCGCTTTCTTGTGAGCTGGCCGCAACACCGCAGGATTGCTTCAGGCCCTAATCTGGTTCCAGCACGGCACGCTGAGCCTTTGGTTAATTCCATTCCTGGTGGGAAATGAGAGTTAAATTTTCCCGTCCAGACACCTCCAGCTAGTCTCTCATTGGTTCTCCCTATTCCTGTTCATCTTCCGCAGAAATTGCAAACTGGGCCAAACAGGAGGTTAAAAGCACTGACTCTCCAAGTCGGGAGAGTGTTAGTAAAGCGTCTGGAATGTTGCACCCGAGTACCAGGGGACGAGAACGGAGACATATTTGAACACGTCTCCCGAGCACACGTTTGATCCTACTCTGGGTTCCACATGCATGGTTTAGCTGAAGGAAGAATCCCTTAAAGCTGGAGAGTGGAGACCCGTGGAATGGGTACCATGCAATATGACTTCAAAGGGTCTTCATTTGCTCACCGAACCTCTCCAATCCTATCACTGCTGCGTTTATGCCAGTGTACACACGCTTGATTCTCTTTCGGAGACATAGCAATCCATAGGTTTTAAGATACTTAGTAGTCAGGTACATTCTTAGGCGTTTAATATGGGGTGTTGAGTCCATTTCGTTGAGCAAGGAGTAGCTCTTGTCTATTCCATATTTGGATTAAGGAACTTTATCTGTGCTCATTTCAATCTCTGGTTTTATTCAGCACCCCAACTCACCTTTCCCCTTAAGCAAGCATAAGTTGGTTTTCTAAATTTGAGACCCTGTTCTGTTTTGTAATCCAGTTCTTGTGTAGCCAAGTTTACATTCCGTGTATTAGTGATATCTTATGATGTTTCTTTTTCTGTGTGACTTATTTCAGTTAGAAGCATCATACCTGAATCCACTCATTATGCTGCTACGGGACTGATGACATAGATGTCATTGCCGAGTGATATTGCATTGTACGTAAGTACCACAACTTCTTTATCCATTTTGCGCTTTCTGCGATATTGAACTTGTACCGTAAACGAGCCGTCCCAAACTTTGGGGTGGCTGTGCCTTTTTGATTTTAATTTCCCTAAGCTATAGGACCATAAGTGGAAGTGCCCCAGGCTTTGTTGCTTTGCTTTTTAGATGTTTCAGGAAACACCATACACTTCTCCCCAGTGGCTGTTAGCAATTTACATCCCGCCCATCAGCATAACAAGGCTCCCAGTTCTCCATGGCCTGTCCTGCCTTTCTGGATTTTACACTTTTATCAGATGGCCCTTTTGACCAGGGGGAAGTGAGACTTCATTGTAGTGCAGATTTCCTTTGCAAGCTTGCTTGGTTGTCCAAAAAGTGCGTATGAGTTTTTTCCTGAATATATTCAGGAAAAAACGCATACGCCCTTTTTGGCCAAGTGCATCATTGTGGACGTCCTGCCTCTTTTCCTATGCTTTAAATGCAATTCCAGCCTACCTCCTGAAATCGGTTTCCTGCAATTCTGCCCCGCTTTCAAGTCCTCTTGGCAGCCTTACTTCAGTATAGTTTTGGACGATAGCTGTCATTTATAACTCTGCAGGTTTGTGAATGACAGTGCCCCTGAGCTCCTTTCTTCAACTCGCTTTCTTGTGAGCTGGCCGCAACACCGCAGGATTGCTTCAGGCCCTAATCTGGTTCCGGCACTGCACGCTGAGCCTTTGGTTTATTCCTCTTCCTGGTGGGAAATGAGAGTTAAATTTGCCCGTCCAGACACCTCCAGCTAGTCTCTCATTGGTTCTCCCTATTCCTGTTCATCTTCCGCAGTAATTGCAAACTGGGCCAAAAAGGAAGTTAAAGGTACTGACTCTCCAAGTCGGGAGAGTGTTAATAAAGCGTCTGGAATGTTGCACCCGAGTACCAGGGGACGAGAACCGAGACCTATTTGAACACGTCTCCTGATCACACGTTTGATCATACTCTGGGTTCCACATGCATGGTTTAGCTGAAGGAAGAATCCCTTAAAGCTGGAGAGTGAATACCTTTGGAATGGTTACCATGCAATATGACTTCAAAGGGTCTTCATTTGCTCACCGAACCTCTCCAATC